>NC_081557.1:120683989-120734668 GCF_022355385.1 Mustela nigripes | reverse complement strand
AGCCTGGGTGGCTCAGTTGGTTAAGCAGCTGCCTTCGGCTCAGGTCATGATCCCAGCATCCTGGGATCGAGTCCCACATCGGGCTCCTTGCTCAACAGGGAGCCTGCTTCTCCCTCTGCCTCTGCCTGCCATTCTGTCTGCCTGTGCTCGCCCTCTCTCCCTCTCTCTCTCTGATAAATAAATAAAATCTTTAAAAAAAAAAAAAAAAGAAAACACTTAGACAACAATCACTCTTCTCCAGCCAAACACCCCATTTTAAAAAGTGTGGCCCCACTCCCACCCATGTCATCAAAGGCCAAGTGGAGAGCCCAGATTTCTACCTTGCCAGGCTGTCAAAAGGCACTCCAACATGTGCCTTCCAATTGTAGTAGTTTCAGAGTAGGCTGAGTACTGACTGGGGCATTTGACATTGCCAGGTGTTAATGATGTTTATCACCACCACCCCATTCCTGTAATGTCAGTAGAGACTACTCTGGGAGCCTGAACTTCTGCTCCTACCTGGTAGTAAAGAGACACCCCACTTCTTCCCTCTGGAATGCTATCAGGGATATCCTGGTGGAGAATCAAGACTTTCATCACCATAAAGCAAAAACAAAACCAGTTCCCACATCAAAACTCTCTGTGGAGACCACCTGGTGAGCAGTAGCAGGCATTCTTGCCTCTCATGGCCAAGTTAGTATCAATGGAAGTCTAGTAGGAAGATATAGCTCATACATCTCTCCAGTAGTAATGATGAAATCTCCACTGACATATCATCAGAAGCTGAGAGAGGAAAATGTAGCAACATCTCCCCTTCACCTAATAGGTGAGTAGCATCAGAGGAAGGCAACAAAAACAGAAAGCTTAAAGGATTCAGTCTCATAATAACCAAATGAAGGTTTCCATCAAAAATCACTTGTCTTAGGGAAGCAAGGGCAAAAATGAACTACTGGGACTTCATCAAAACCAAAAACTTTTGCACAGCAAAGGAAATAGTCAACAAAAACAAAAGACAACTGACAGAATGGGAGAAGATATTTACAAATGACATATCAGATAAAGGGCTAGTATCCAAAATATATAAAGAACTTATCAAACTCAACACCCAAAGAACAAATAACCCAGTCAAGAAATGAGCAGAAGACATAAACAGACATTTCTGCAAAGAAGACATCCAGACGGCCAAGAGACACATGAAAAAGTGCTCCACATCACTCAGCATCAGAGAAATACAAATCAAAACCACAATGAGATACCACCTCACGCCAGTCAGAATGGCTAAAATTAACAAGTCAAGAAATAAAAGATGTTGGCAAGGATGCAGAGAAAGGGGAACCCTCCTACACTGTTGGTGGGAATGCAAGCTGGTGTAGCCACTCTGGAAAACAGCATGGAAGTTCCTCAAGAAATTGAAAATAGAGCTACCCTATGACCCAGCAAGCACACTACTGGGTATTTACCCTAAAGATACAAATGTAGTGATCAGAAGGGGCATAGACCCAAATGTTTACAGCAGCAATGTCCACAATAGTCAAACTATGGAAAGAACCTAGATGTCCACCAACAGATGAATGAATAATGTATATATATATAGGTTATACACACACACACACACACACACACACACACACACATACATACAATGGAATACTATGTAGCCATCAAAATAAATGAAATCTTGCCATTTGCAATGACGTGGATGGAACTAGAGGATATTATATTGAGTGAAATAAATCAATTGGAGAAAGAAAATTATCATATCAATCTCTCTGATATAAGGAATTTGAGAAGCAGGGTGGGGGTAGGGAAGGAAAAAATGAAACAAGGTGGGATCAGGAGGGAGACAGACCACAGGAGACTTTTAATCTCATGAAAAAAACTGAGGGTTGCTGTGGTGTGGGGGGGTAGGGATAGGATGGCTGGGTTATGGACATTGGGGAGGGTATATGCTATGTTGAGTGCTGTGAAATGTGTAAGCCTGATGATTCACAGACCTGTACCCTGGGGCAAATAATACATTATATGTAAATAAAAATAAATTGTATAGTGAAACTGGATATCTACATGCAGAAGAATGATATTGAACTCTTATCTCACAACATATATGAAAATCAACTCAAACTGGATTAAAGACTTAAACATGTGACCTGAAACTGCAAAACAACTAGAAGAAAATATAGGGGAAAACTTTTTGATATTAGTCTGTCCAATAATCTTTTGGATATAACACAAAAAGCACAGGCAACAAAACTAAAAACAGACAAATAGCATTACATCAAACTAAAAAGCTTTTACACAGCAAAGGAAACAATCAATGGGGTAAAAAGGAAAACTATGGGATAGGAAAGAAAATATTTGCAAACTATATATCTGACAAGGGTTTAATACTCAGAATAAATAAAGAACTCATACACCTCAAAAGCAAAATAATAATAATAATAACAATAACAAATAATCCAACTTTTAAAAATGGGCAAAGAATTTGAGTAGATACTTCTCAAAAGGAGATATACAAACGGCCAACAGGTATATGAAAAGGTGCTCAGTTTCACTAATCATCAGGGAAACACAAGTTAAAACCAAAATGAGATATCATGGCATACCTGTTAGAATGGCTATCATTAGAAAAATTGAAAGATAACCAGTGTTGATGAGGCTGTGAGGAAAAGGGAATCTTTCTGTACTGTTAATGTGAACATAAATTTGTGCAGATACTATTAAAAGCAATATGGAGGCTTCTCAAAAAAAAAAAATAGATCTACTATATGATCCAGCAATCCTACTTCTGTGTATATATCCAAAAGGAATAAAATTTGTATCTCAAAGAGATATCTGTACTCCCATTTTCATGGAAACATTATGACAATAGCCAAGATATGGGAAAAAAACTAAATGTCTGTTAACAAATAAATGGATAAAGAAAATATTTTGAATAAATTATATTATATATATGATCATTATTGTACATATATTAGATAGATAGGTGATAGATAATAAATAGATGGTTGGTAGATAGATAGATGACAGACAGATAAAATTCAGCCTTTAAAAAAAAAAGGAAATCCTGCCATCTGTGATATCATGGATGAACCTGGAGGACATTCTGCTAAGTAAATTAAGCTAGACACAGAAAAACACATACTGCATGGTCTCACTTACATGTGGACTTCTAAAATAGTCAAGTTCATAGAAACAAAGAAGAGAATGGTTATTAACAGGGGTTGAGGGGAGGGGAAATTAGGAGATGTTGGTCAAGAGCTACAAAGTGTCAGTTTTGCAAAATGAGTAAGTTCTGTAGATCTAATGTACAACAATGTGACTATAGTTAACCTTGTATTTTATACTTGAAATTTGCTAACAGGTTATATCTTCAGTGTTCTCATCATCAAAAGAAAAGAAAGGAGATGAAAAAGATAAAGAATATGTTAAGTACCCTGATTGTGGTGAATATTTCATGATGTATACATATATCGAATTACCAAATTGTACCCCTTACACATATATAATTTTAAATTGTCAACTAAACCTCACTAAGGCTGGGCAGGGGGAACTCAATAGACGGATTCAACAACAGAATGGAGAAACAGAAAAGAATCAGTGAACTTAAATATAGAACAATAGAAATCCCCCAGTCTGAACATCAAAAAAAAAAAAAAAAAATAGACCAAGGGGGGGAAAAAATGAACAGCGCCTCAGTAAAATGTGGAACTAGAACAAAAGATCTAACATTTTTGTCATTGAAGTTCCAGGAGGAAAGAAGTAAAAGGGCTGAGTTAAAAAAACTACTTGAAGAAATAATGGCTGAAAACTTACCAAATTTGGCAAAAGACATAATCCTACAAATTCAAGAAACTTAGCAAATCCCAAACAAAATAAATTTTAAAAGAAATCTATATGAAGACATATCACAATCAAATTTCTAAAATTTGAAGAATAAATCTTGAAAACAGTGAGGAAAAAAATGACACATTGTCTGTAAAGGGAAAACATTTCAAATTACAGTGGATTTCTCATGGCTAAAGGAAGTTTTCTAAATAGAAAGGGAACAATAAAGAACCCTTGGAACACCAGGAAGTAAGAAAAAACATGATAAACAAAAATATTGGTAATAGAGATGTTCCTTCTCTCCTTAAGTTTTCTAAATTATATTTGATGGTTGAAACAAAAATAACAAAATTATCTGGTGTGAGTCTACATGTATATAAAGGAAATACTAAAAACAATTCTATTGTAACCAGGAAGAATAAAGGAAAATTAAGAGAGCTAAGGTTTCTGCAGTTTACTTGAACTGGTAATGTGTTGATAGCAGAAGACTGTGGTAAATTGTGTATTACATATAAACACTAAAAATAATATAAATACATAAAAATAAAACTCTAAAAAATGTCCAAGTGATACACACATAGGAAGAAAAAAGAAAGTAGAGAGAAAAAAAAGAAACAAAGAGAACAAAAAATAGAATGAAAAACTTAAGACCTAATATCTCAGTGATTACATTAAATATAAATGGTCTAGACAATGAATCAAAAGACAGGACTGGCAGAATAAATTAGAAAAAAATGACCCAACTAGTGATAACTAGAGAAATATTTCATAAGTCAATCAGATAAAGATAATTATCATATAATCTCCCTGGTATGAGCAATTTGAGAGGCAAAGTTGGGGGCTTGGAGGGTAGGGAAGAAAAAAATGAAACAAGATGGGATTGGGAGGGAGACAAACCATAAGAGACCTTTTTTTTTTTAAGATTTTATTTATTTGTCAGAGAGAGAGAGAGCAGGTACAAGCACAGGCAGACAGAGAGGCAGGCAGAGACAGAGAGAGAAGCAGCTCCCTGCTGAGCAAGGAGCCCAATGCAGGACTCGATCCCAGGATGCTGGGATCATGACCTGAGCTAAAGGCAGCCGCCCAACCAACTGAGCCACCCAGGCATCCCCATAAGAGACTCTTAACCCCATAAGAGACTCTTAATTTCACAAAACAAACTGAGGGTTGCGGGGGAGGGGGGGGATGGTGGGAGAGGGTGGTTGGGTTATGGACATTGGGGAGGGTACATGCTATGGTGAGTACTGTGAAGTGTGTAAGCCTTACGATTCACAGACCTGTACCCCTGGGGCTAATAATACATTATATGTTAATTTTTAAAAAAAGAAACATTTCAAATATAATGAAGCAAGCAGGTTGAAAGTAGAAAGCTGGGAAAAGATATATAACACAAACATTAATCAAAAGAAAGCAGGAGTGGCTATATTAATATCAGATAAAATAGAATTCAAAGCAAGAAAGTTAGTAGAGACAGAGATGTTACATAATGACATAAGGGTCAGTCTACCAAGAAGACATACAAAACAAAATACATAAAGCTAAAAGTGGTAAAATGGAAATAAATGAATTCACAATTAATTTGGAGATGTCAACAATGCATAGAATAGCTACACAGGAAAATCAACAAGGAGAGAAAATAACATACCATCAGTCAATAGAATCTAATCAATAGTAAAATTGTCCATCAAACAACAGAATATGCATTCTCTTCAAGTACCCGTGGAATATATATCAAGACAGACCACCTAGCAATCCAAGGGAGGAATAATATCATTTTTAACAATTGATGCTGGAGCAAGTGGACAACCTCAGGTTAAAAAATGAATCTTGAAAAGATAGGCAAACCTATTAAAAAGAATTACACAAATTCTTCACAGAAAAACAGGAAATCCAAAAGACCAATAATCATATGAAAAAAGATGCTGAGTTTCATTAAAAATCAAAGAAGTTTTAATTAAATCACTGTGAGAACCCACTGCACCCCCAGCAGATAGACAAAAATTAGAATTCAGAGGATAAATACGAAGGGCTATAAAATATGGAGCAACAGAAAATCATATTGCTCATAGGAGTATAAATTGGTGTAATTGGTTTGGAAAAAAATTTGTTATTATATATTACATAGTATAAATAAAGATACACATACTCTATCAATTCCAGAGAAACACATGTACCTGTGCAACAAAAAAAAGGGTAGACCAAAATGTTATATACTGCATGGGCCAATTTATACAGCAATCTTGAAACAACAAAATATTAGAATCAGATCCAATTATAGAATCAAAATTATAGATCGGATTAGTGGAGATGGCAGTGGCTTTCAAAGAACACCAAGAGGGATCCTTGTGGTAATGAAGTGTTCTGTATCTTAATTATCTCAATGCAAATACCTTGGTTGTTATATTGTACTAGATTTTTATAAGATGTAACCAGTGGGGGAACAGAGTAAAGGGAACATGGAATTTCTCTGTATTAGTTACAATTACATGTGATTCTGCAATTTTACCAAAATAAAAAGTAAAACCAAAAAATGCAGTGACAACAGAATACAGATATACACAATAATTGCAACTATGTAAATATACATGCTAAGACTAAAAATAATACACAAAACTGAAAATAATTGTAGCTAGAGTAGAATCACAGAGAATAGTTTTCCTAAAATTGTAAAACTGTTACTATTCCATGTCTTTAATAATTTGTCTAAGGTATATAGAACAGCATTCTCCTAAATGGTTCAATATTTTTTATCTTTATATGCAAGCACCGAGTTTTCCTTTTTATTGCAAGAATACAAAAAACTACATTCAACTTAATCTGTCCATGAATGAGTCATATGAAACCTCTAAACCTCAGTTTCTTCAGAAGATTAATAACATCTCTCCTATATCCCTCGCAGCATTGTTAAATGAGGCTCAAAATGGCATGGTGTTTCCAATCTGTAAATTCACTATAAATCCAATGTAGTATGTAATTATAAAGTAGTCCTGGTTTAAATAAATTCAATATACACAATTTCATTGACTAAAATTGACTGAAGCAAGGCATTAATTCATTCTACCTACAGTTATGGGATGAATTTTGTCCCCTCCAAATTCCTATGTTAAAACCCTAATCCCCGGGACCTCAGAATAGGATTGTATTTGGAAATTTATCTTTAAACATGTAACCTAAGTTAAAATGAGATCATTAGAGTGGGCCCTGTTCCCATATGACTGATGTCCTTATAAGAAGAGGATATTAAGACACAGACATACAAAGGAAAAATCATGTGAGGACAAAGGGAGAAGACAGGCACCAAAACCCAAAGAAAGAGGCCTTGAGAGAAACCAACACTGTTGACACCTTGATCTTAGACTTCCAGCTACCAGAACGGTGAGAAAATAAATTTCTGTTGTTTAATCCACCCAGTCAATGGTACATTGTCATGGTACTCTAGCAAATTAATCCATCTACCTTGAATCTTCTTTCATTTAAAACTTCAAAATTATTGTTAGCTAGTGTTATACAGCAAAAGGTCCCAGAGGATCCTAACCTGGATGTAGGCTGGACTCAGAATCAAATCAACCTGGTTTATAATTCTGTGTCTGCTATTTCCTAGCTTGGTGACTTGGAGAGATGACCCACTGACTCTGGATCCTAGTTTCTTCAGGTATTAAAGGCTAGGTATTTCCTAGCCTTGTGGGCTCCTACCCCACAAGGTCAAATAAGAATCCAATGAAACTGGATTAAGAGAGATGAGGGTTAGAAGTGCCTTACCGCTGCAAGGCGTATGATTGCTTGCCTTTCCTGATCTTCAAGATTATCTATCCCCCAGGTAAACTGACACTACCTTCACTTGTCGATTGCTTGATACTTTTACATACATTTTCATCTGATTCTTACTTGATTTTTAGTTAAAATAGAAGGGGTGAACATAGGAAAAATCTAAGGATTTAGACAAAATACAGAGCTAAATGGTAGAGACTACAACCCAGGCTTCCTGTTTTTCTGTGATAGAAGAAAGGAAGTTCCAAATACTGAACATGGCCATCCTCATGCAGGATAGGAATTTCTATCATTGGAGGAAGGGCAAAGGGGTGTGATGACCATTTTTGCAAAATACTTCCAAACTGTCTGGTAAGTACTATAAAAATGTTTGTGTTGACCTAGTAGTTCCACTTTGGGGAAGAACCTCCAAGAAAGTTCAAAAGGAAGAAAGTTTGTACAAAAAGGTTCACAATGGTTTCATATAGAAAGCTGAAAGTTTGGAAATAATTCAAATATCCCTCCTCAGCATTTACTGCCACTCCCCACTCCCTACTCCCCACCGACACCAAAATTAGAGAAATCATGAAGGAAATGACAATATCAATATGCTGGACTACCCTGAAGCTGCAAATAATGTCAAATAGATAAATGATTTTAATACACAGAAATGTGTTTGAAAAATACCAAGTGATAAAAGCAGGACACGTGATTGCCTCCACAGAGGTTGTGTCTATGCGAACATTAATCAACCAGCACTGACAGACCCATGATGAAACTGGAGCAATAGAAAGAAAATGTATCATTTATGTATTAAGTTCTTTAATCTGTAAACTTGCTTTAAAATTTTTTTGAGAGAGAAAGAACACACACAGGGTAAGGTGAGGGGTGGGGCAGAGGATGAGGGAGAGAGAATTTTGAGCAGGCTCCACACCCAGTGCAGAGTCATATATAGGGCTCAATTTCATGGCCCTGAGATTTGACCTGAACAAAATCAAGAGTCAAATGTTTAACCAATTGAGCCACCAGGCATCCCTAAACTTGCTTACATTTTTAAATGTAAAAGCAAGGAGTTCTCCCAATACACACAGGGCAACAGCCACTATTTTAACTACTCCTTTGCCATAAGTGTAAGAGTCCCTCACCATCTTTTGAGTAGTAGATTTACAGACTTTCATAGAGGCAGAACACAGGAAGGGTACAGGAGGGATAATTTCCCATTCCGCAAGCTCTGTTTTTCCCTCCTGATGTTGGAATCCTGCCCTCCTTCTGTAGGTCCTCTGATTAAAGGCTCCAGTGGACACTGTCTCAGGAGTCCTCAGCAAACATAACTCTGTTCTCCAAAGTCCAAAATTCTAGACTGAGTTTCTCCCTTACTTCTGTTCCACAGAACCCTCACCTCTCCCCAACACAAAAAAAATATTTTGAAAGGAATAAACATAAATATAACACCTAACCATAAGAAGAAGGGTCTTCCCAGATATTTCGTTTCCTTGTGTAGAGGTAAGGGGATCTTGAGAACCTGAATTCTGAATTTTTACTTGGCTTGACTCAGGGCCAAGAATTCCAAGTTGGCTCTGGACCAAGATATTTAAGCCTTAATTTCTCCATTGGCAAAATTAGGATACTGCCATCAATCATCAATGTGCTGTGGTGATGTGAGTATAAATGTGGAGAAGGCTGAGCACCAAGAAGAAGAACAATCAATAAATGTTGCCCCTACTCCCGCAAACATCATTTTCCTCTTGTGCTCCCCAGTTCCCAATCCAGTTTTCAGTAGCTCCTCAATGGTGTTGTATTCCAAAGAGATTTTAGATTCACTAAAGGGAGAAGGAATCTGGGAATGGGCTACCTCCCAGAAACATCTCTAATTCTTTAAAAGCCCCATATGAAGGAAACCATATCCTCAAACAAGGAACAAAGAACAAGTCATTTCCAGAATAAGGAAGGAAATAAATGATCATCCCTTCCCTCTTGCCCATGCCTTGCTTAGAGGAGCTGCCTGTCAAGTACCTGGAGACTGTTCTCTTTCTACCAACCCCCCACCCAGGAGAACGCAAATCTGGAGACCCAGGACATGAGTTCAAGTGCTAGTTCTGGTGTGGTGGAATCTTTGGGCAGATTGCCAGAGAGACTAAACCTTGATTACCACAATAGCATAACTCAAACATATTTCTTCCCCTCAAATTCATCCAGACTGATTCTCCCAAACACACTCTTCACTCAGTCTGGCAAGAATCTTTCCCAATTCTTCTTCCTGATTTGTGAAAGAAATCATGTCCTTCATCCAGCTCCATGGCCCTTGTTCAACCTTCTCCAAGAGCCCACTCCAGGTTGTGGGGCCCATATCGCAGCTCGCTCTCTCCAGCCACACTCAAGCCTTTGCTCTGGCTTTTGTTCCCCTCCCCTTCTCTCCATGTTCACCAAGTGTACCTATTCAAGGCCTGATTAATTTCTCTCTGAAGGCTTCCTGGACTACAGCAACACTTCTTTCCAAGCTCCACATGACTCAAAACCCCCTGAGCCCCCATATCATTGAATGATTATTCCGTTTGCTCAGGGATCACCCTGCACTGCTTCACCATCCCCATGACTCAGAATATGCACAAAACTGCTTCCACTTGATGGAAATTTCCTTTTAAAATAAATTAGTAAACAAGGACCCTGGGGCTTTTTCCTAAAAGATGAGTTAGAGGATTTGTTTGAAGTCTCTTTTTCATTTTAAAATGTATAGGGGTGTTAGCTTGAGGCTTCCTTCTGGAAGCAAGAAAAATACGGATCTCTTCTTAGAAGGCCAGCATTCCATTTTTATGGATTAAATCTGATCCTCAGGCTAGATGCTTAGTAAAGATATATGTATTACTTTCTCTTAAGCTAATACCAGAGGTAACCAGGTGTTGGCCTTCAGTAAAGCTGGAGGGTGGCTAAGCCTCAAGTAGACTAACAAAGAGAGGTAAAAGTTTAGAGATAAAACTGTACTAGACACCCCCATGATAGCTAAAATGAGTTTTGAAAAACTATTTCATAAATATCATCATAAATCAGATTATATTTTCCATGTAGAAAACATACTATAAGTGGAAGTTGATTTGGTACATTAATACACATGGAAAGCAAAGATGTACCATCTATAAAATGGGTCTCTAAATATTTACAAGAAAAATATGTGCAAGAATTGGCATAAATATAAATATACTATATATACTGATGAAAAGAGCAGTTCCACACTCACAAATACACATGAATGCATGATTCTGTGTATCAAATATTTTCATCCACAACTATCAATCATAATATTAATCATAATTAATAATTATTATACATTATATAATATAAAAATTATGTATTAATATATAATAAATTAATATATTATATTACTAATATAATATATAATTAATAATTAATAATATTAATCATGATGTATTAATCATAATAACTATGAACACTAACTTTCTTTGCCTTTTTTGGTGTCTGAACAAACTTTGAGAGGATTATTTGGACAGTCCAGGTTTCCTAAAGAATTAACTGGAGAAGTTTGAATAGGTGTAGCAAACAGAAGTATTCAAAATGATCTGATTTATCTTAAAGCAACTTCAGAGCTTTGTAGGTGGTAGGCTGAGGAGGTGAGGTGGCAGACAAAGTGTGAGAGCCAAAGAGAGTGCCCCATAATTATTTTGGAAGGAGAAAAGAAAGTAAGGAATCAGCCAAACTTTAGCAAAATTGTTGGTAGTAGGTGGGGAAGAGGACTCATATGGATAGTGGCAATGAACCCCGTTGTAAGAGTGTGCCACCTTCTCCTTGTGGTAGTGAACTTCATGTATTAATCTGGTAGGCTCTGGTCCCCAGATGTTTCAGTGTAGTTCTTTCTTTTCTTCTTTTTAATTTAAATTCTGTTAATTAACAAAGAGTGTATGATTAGTTTCAGAGGTAGAGTTCAGTGATTCATCAGTTGTATATAACAAACAGTCCTCATCACATCACATATCCTCCTTAATGCCCATTACCTTGTTACCCTACCCCTTCACTCCCCTCCCCTCCAGGAACCCTTAGGTTCCTATGATTAAGAGACTCTTGGTTTGTCTCCGTCTCTGATTTTGTCATCTATTATTTTTCCCTTCCTTTCCCTATGGTCCTCTGTTTTGTTTCTTAAATTCCATATATGAGTGAAATCATATGACAATTGTCTTTCTCTGACTGAATTATTTTGCTTAGCATAATACCCTCTAGTTCCACCCATGTTGTTATAAATGACAAGATTACACCTTTCTGATGGTTGATTGGTATTCCATTGTATATATAGACCACAACTTCTTTATCCATTCATCTGTTGATGAACATCTGGGCTCTTTCCAGTTTGGCTACTGGGGACATTGCTGCTACAAACATTGTGGTACAGGTGCCCCTTCGGATCACTACATTTGTATCTTTGGGGTAAATATTTGGTAGTGCAGTTGCTGGGTGATAGGGTAGCTCTATGTTTAACTTTCTGAGGAACCTCCATACTGTTTTACAGAGTGGCTGTACCAGCTTGCATTCCCACCAACAGTGTAGGAGGGTTCCCCTTTCTCTGCATCCACAATGCAGAGAAATGTTGTTTATTGATTCCTGACTTGTCAGTTTTAACCATCTGACTGGCGTGAAGTGGCATCTCATTGTGGGTTTGATTTGTACTTCCCTGATGCCAAGTGATGTGGAGCACTTTTTCATGTATCTGTTGGTCATCTGAATGTCTTCTTTGGAGAAAAGTCTGTTCATGTCTTCTGCCCATTTCTTGACTGGATTATTTGTTCTTTGGGTGTTGAGTTTAACAAGTTCTTTAGAGATTTTGGATAATAGTACTTTATCTGATAAAACATTTGCAAATATCTTCTCCCATTCTGTAGGTTGTCTTTTGGTTTTGTTGACTGTTTCCTTTGCTGTGAAAATGTTTTTTATCTTGATGAAGTCCCAATAATTCATCTTTGCCTTTGTTTTCCTTGCCTTTGGAGACATGTCTAGCAAGAAGTTACGGCAACTGAGATCAAAGAGGTTGTTCTCTAGGATTTCAATGGATTCCTGTTTCACATTTAGGTCTTTCATCCATTTTGAGTTTATTTTTGCATACGGTGTGAGAAAATGGTCCCATTCCATTCTTCTGCATGTGGCTATCCAGTTTTCCCAACATCATTTGTTGAAAGAGACTATCTTTTTTCCACTGGATATTCTTTACTGCTTTTTCAAAGATTAATTGATCATGTAAACCATAAGTGACTCTTAATCTCACAAAACAAACTGAGGGTCGCGGGGGGAGGGCAGGGAGGGAGAGGGCGGTGGGGTTATGGACATTGGGAAGGGTATGTGCAGTGAAGTGTGTAAACCTGGCGATTCACAGACCTGTACCCCTGGGAATAAAAATACATTATATGTTTATAAAAAAAATTTTTTAATTAAATTAAGTGAAATAAGTCAAGCAGAGAGAGTAAATTATCATATGGTTTCACTTATTTGTGGAGCATAACAAATAACATGGAGGACAAGGGGAGCTAGAGAGGAGAAGGGAGTTGGGAGAAATTGGAAGGGGAGGTGAACCATGAAACTATGGACTCTAAAAAACAATCTGAGGGGTTTGAAGGGGCGGGGGGGTGGGAGGTTGGGGGAACCAGGGGGTGAGTATTAGAGAGGGCACGGATTGCATGGAGCACTGGGTGTGGTGCAAAAACAAGGAATACTGTTATGCTGAAAATACAAATTTTAAAAAAAGAAAATTTTTTAAAAATTAAATTTAAAGATTAGTTGATCATAGAATAGAGGATCCATTCTGGGTACTCTATTCTGTTCCAATGATCTATGTGTCTGTTTTTGTGCCAGTATCATACTGTCTTGATGATTACAGCTTTGTAATAGAGCTTGCAGTCTGGAATTGTGATGTCACCAGCTTTGGTTTTCTTTTTCAACATTCTCCTGGAGATTCAGGGTCTTTTCTGGTCCCATGCAAATTTTAGGATTATTTGTTCCAGCTCTGTGAAAAATGTTGATGGTATTTTGATAGGGATTGCACTGAATGTGTAGATTGCTCTAGGTAGATAGACATTTTAGCAACATTTGTACTTCCAATCCATGAGCATAGAACATTTTTCCATTTCTTTATCTCTTCCTCCATTTCTTTCATGAGTGTTCTATAATTTTCAGAGTACAGACCTTGACCACTTTGGTTACCTTTATTGCTAGGTATCTTACAGTTTTTGGTGCAATTGTAAATTGGATTGATTCCTTAATTTCTCTTCCTCCTGTCTCATTGTTAGTGTATAGTAATGCAACTGATTTCTGCACATTGACTTTATATCCTATGAATTTGCTGAATTCCTATATGAGTTTTAGCAATTTGGGGATAGAGTCTTTCCCATATAGAGTTTCATGTCATCTGCAAAGAGTGAGAGTTTGACTTCTTTGCTGATTGGTATGCCTTTTATTTCCTTTTGTTGGCCAGTTGCTGAGCATAGGACTTCTAGTACTATGTTGAACAGCAGTGGTGATAGTGATCATTGTCATGTTCCTGACCTTAGAGGGCAAAGCTCTCAGTTTTTCCCCATTGAGAATGAAATTCATTGCAGGCTTTTTGTATATGATTTTTATGATATTGAGGTATGTTCCCTCCATCCCTACACTGTGGAGAGTTTTAATCAAGAAAGGATACTGTACTTTGTCAAATAATTTTTCTGTACCTATTGAGAGGATCATATAGTTCTTGCCATTTCTTTTATTAATGTAGTGTATCACATTGATTGATTTGTGGATGTTGAACCACATGTGCAGCTCAAGAATAAATCCTACTTGGTTGTGGTGAATAATCCTTTTAATGCACTGTTGGATCCTATTAGTAGTATCTTGATGAGAATTTTTGCATCCATGTTCATCAGGAATATTGGTCTGTAACTCCTTTTTGGTGGGATCTTTGTCTGGTTTTGGGATCAAGGTAATGCTGGTCTCATAGCAAGAGTTTGGAGGTTTTCCTTCCATTTCTAGTTCTTGAAACAGCTAGAAGAATAGGTATTAATTCTTCTTTAAATGTTTGTTATAATTTCCCTGGAAGCAATCTGGCCCTGGACTCTTGTTTGTAGAATGTTTGTAGAACATTTTTGGTTACTGCTTCAATTTGCTTGCTGGTTTTCAGTCTGTTCAGGTTTTCTATTTCTTCCTGTTCCTGTTTTTATAGTTTATATGTTTCTTGGAATGTATCCATTTCTTCTAGATTGCTTAATTTGTTGGCGTATAGTTGCTCATAATATGATTACATAATTATATTTCTTTGGTGTTGGTTGTAATCTCTCTGCTTCCACTCATGATTTTATTTATTTGGGTCCTTTCTCCTCTCTTTTTGATAAGTCTGGCTAGAGGTTTATTGATTTATTAGTTCTTTAAAAGAATAAGCTCCTAGTTTCCTTGATCATTCTACTGTTCTTTTGTTTTCTTTCTTTGATTTCTGTTCTAATCACTATTAATTCTCTTCTTCTGCTGAATTTAAGCTTTATTTGTTGTTCTTTCTCCAGCTCCTTTAGGAGTAAGGTTAGGTTGTGTATTTGAGACTTTTCTTGTTTCTTGAGAAAGGCTTGAATTGCCATATTAATTCCTTCTTAGGACCACCTTTGCTGCATGCCAAAGGTTTTGAACTGTTGTTTTTTCATTTTCATTTGTTTCCATAAATTTTTTAATTCCTTTTTAATTTCCTGGTTGACTCATTCATTCTTTAGTAGGATGCTCTTTAACCTCCATATATTTGTATTCCTTCCAAATTTCCTCTTGTGATTGAGTTCAAGCTTCAAAGGACTGTAGTCTGAAAATACTCAGGGAATGATCCCAATCTTTTGGTACCAATTGAGATCTGATTTGTGACCCAGGATGTGATCTATTCTGGAGAACTTTCCAAGTGCACTTGAGAAGAATGTGTATTCTGTTGCTTTAGGATGGAATTCTCCAAATATACCTATGAAGTCCATCTGGTCTGGTGTGTCATTCAAAGCCCTTGTTTCCTTGTTGATCTTCTGCTTAGATGATTTGTCCATTGCTGTGAGTGGGGTGTTAAAGTTCCCTACTATTTTTATATTACTCTCAATGTGTTTCTTTAATTTTGTTATTTATTGGTTTATAAAATTGGCTGATCTCATGTTAGAGACATAAATATTTACAATTGTTAGATAGTCTTGTTGGATAGACCCTTTAATTATGATATAATGTCCTTCTTCATCTCTTATTACAGTCTTTAGTTTAAAATCTAATATGGTTGGTATAAAGATTGTTACACCAGCTTTCTTTTGATGTCTGTTAGCATGATAAATGGTTCTCACACTCTCACTTAATCTGGAGGTGTCTTTGGGTCTAAAATGAATCTCTTGCAGACAACATATTGATGGGTCTTGCTTTTTTATCTAATCTGGTACCCTGTGTCTTTTTATTAGAGCATTTAGCCCATTTACATTCAGAGTAACTATTGAAAGATATGACTTTAGTGCCATCGTATTACCTTTAGAGTCACACTGTTTCTCTGTACTGTCTCTGTTCCTCTCTGGTCTATGTTACTTTTGAGCTCTCTCTTCACTTAAAGGAGCCCCTTTAATATTTTTTGCAGGGCTGCCATTGATCACAAACTCTTTTAGTTTCTTTTTGTCCTGGAAGCTCTTTATTTCTCCTTCTATTCTGAATGACAGCCTTGCTGGATAAAGTATTCTTGGCTGCATATTTTTCTCATTTAGCACCTTGAATATATGTTGCCTGTCCTTTCTGGCCTATCAGGTATCTGTGGATAGGTCTGCCACTAGGTTTATGCTTCTACCCTTGTAGGTTAAGGATCTCTTGTCCCAAGATGCTTTCAGAATTTTCTCTTTGTCTCTGAAATTTGCAAGTTTCATTATTATATGTCAAGGTGTTGACCTCTTTTTATTGATTTTGAGGGGGGAGTTCTCTGTGACTCCTAGACATGAATGTCTATTTCCTTCCCCAGATTAGGGAAGTTCTTAGCTTTAATTTGCTCAAATATACTTTTTGCCCCCCTTCTCTCTCTCTCTCTCTCTCCTCCCTCTTCCTCTGGGACCCCACTTATTCTAATATTATTTCACTTTATGGTTTCATTTATCTTTCAAACTACCCCCTCATGATCCAGTTGTTGTTTACCTCTTTCTCAGTTTTTTTTTTAATTTTCCGTGATTTTTGTCATGTATATCACTAATTTTCTCTTCTGTCCCATTTATCCTAGCAGTTAGAGCCTCTGTTTTTGATTACATCTCATTAATAGCCTTTTTTGTTTTGACCTGATTAGATTTTAGTTCTTTTATTTTTCCATAAAGGGATTCTCTAGTGTCTTCTATGCTTTTCTGAAGCCTGGCTAGTATCTTCATAATTGTTATTCTGAATTCTAGTTCTGACATCTTATATCCATACTGATTAGGTCTCTAGCAGTGAATACTGCCTCTAGTTTTCTTTTTTGGAGTGAGTTCTTCCATCTTGTCATTCTGTCCAGAGATGAAGAAATGAACCAGAGGGCAAAATACAAAAATAGCAACAACAACCTCAGAAGAATATACACTAAACAAATTACAAGAGACCAAAAACCAAAAAGAGAGAGAGAGAGAGAATATAATCAAACAGGTGAATAAAACAGAGCTATGCACTAGATCTTGGGTGTATTTTGGTCTGTTAGAAGAAACTAGGTCCCAAAATTGTAAAGAAAGAAAAACTTTTACAAAAATAAAATTGAATAAAATGAGAGGAAGCCAAAAATGTAAAATATATAGAAATAGAACATAAATATAAATATAAAAATGAAAATTTAAAAAGACTTAAGGACTTTATAAAACAAGAAATTTGTTGAAAAAGAAAAAAATTTAAACTGAAAGACTAAAGAATCATGAGGAAGAAAACACAAATTCTATATACTATTTTCTCCTAGTGCTGAAGTTTGTATTTCTGTGTGTTTGGTAAACGTGGTATTAGCTGGAAGTCCCTACTGGTCTTCTGGGGAAAGGGCCTGTTGCTGCACTGATTCTCAACTATCTTTCCCTGGGTGAGCTAGCACAAACCTTCCCAGGGGGCCAGACTCAGTGTAAGCAAATCCAGAGCCAATATGGGGTTTGAAAATGGCTGCACCCCATCTCTAGCCCTGGAGTTGAAGGCTCACACCCCCCATTCCTCAGTGTGCCCTCAGACAGTCAATCACTCCTGTCTCCATGGTTTCCATCCCCACTCTGCCTATGACCAAGTGTTTTAACTCCAGCTTGCAACTTATTTCAAGTCCCCAAAATTTACAAACTCTTATGGCACACACCCGTGCCACTCCTCCTGGGGGAGGGAAGAAGGTCTCACCAGGGTTCTGCCACTTGCTGGGCCTCTGCTTGGGGAGCAGTCACCCAATCATGAAGGGGTTCACAGTTTATGGAAATCCTGAGCTGAAAGCCCACTCCTGGTCTTGCTGTTTTCAGCTGGCTTCTCCACTCTGATGTTTGGGAACTCTGTGGCACTCAGGCACCTCCATTCTTTTTGTGACCCAGGGGATCCTGAGACCACCCCACCCCACCTGGGGTTCCACCCTACTTCTCCACCTGAGCACCTTTCAGACAGGGACATCCCCCACTGGAGCAGACTTTTAAAAATTCCAATTTTGCATGTTCTGCTGCTGTATCACTCTCTGGTAACTGGCTTAAGGCGGTTCCCTACCCATACAGTTTATCTTCTGGTATATCACCTCGAATCCACTTCTTCACACCTCCTACCTTGCAAGAAGTGGTTGCTTTTCTATTCGTAGAGTTGTAGCAATTCTTTTCTTAGGTCTCCAGTTGAGTTCATAGGTGTTCAAAATTATTTGATAGCTATCTAGCTGAATTCCAAAAACCAGACAAAACTAGGGTTCCCTACTCCTCTGCCATCTTCCCACCTCTGTCTAGTTATTAAATTAATTGCATTTAAGTCAGTAGTCTTTGAGTAAAACCAGATTATCCTCCATAATGTGGGTGGGTCTCATCCAATCAGTCAAAAGTCAAAGGTGTTAAGAGCAAAGACAAGTTTTCCAGAGCAATTTTTCCCAATATTGCAGCATGGAAATTCTGCCTGAGTTTCCAGCCTGCTGCCCTGTGTAATTCAGATTCAAGACTACAACATCGGCTCTTACTGAATCTCCAGCCTGCCAGCCTACCCCACAGGTTTTAGACCTGCCAGCCACCGCACTCACATCAGCCAATTCCTTAGAGCAAATCTAGACAGATGGTTGATAGATAGGTAGGTAGATAGATGATGATGATAGATGATAGATAGATAAGATAGATAGATAGACATGGTAAATAGATGAGAGACAGAGATGTTCTGTTTCTGTTTCTCTGGAGAACTTTAACTAACACATTCTTTTTGTACCAATGAGCCCAAGATGGGAACAAGTTGTGCAAAGAGGGGCCTGGACAAAGCAGAAAAGCTGTAACAAATGAGGAAGACTATGGCCAAGAACTCCAGTTCACTCTATCTATAGACCACTTTTCCAAAAACAAAAAGAGTCTTCAGAAGGTATTTGGTGGCCCCTACCACCCCCATGTGCACAGACTCTCTCTCTCTCTCTCTCTCAAGAAAGAAAAAAGAAAGGCTATTTTATAGCACAAAGTGTGAAAATCTGTACATATTTTGAATGCATTGTGAGCCCTCAAAGAAATCCCCAGCTTAGAACTGGCCCTGGTGACTACTGGTTCACCCTTGTCCACACCGTTGGGAGGGTCACAAATCCTGCAGACCAAACTCAAACCAAACCCTCAGAGCAAATGCATAGGATTCAAGCATATCCACTTGAAAATGCTCTATTTCAAAGAACTAAATCATTGGCCATTTTCCCCACAGGTACCTGCTTGATACAGCTCGCAAGGTGAGAGTCATGTAGCGTTCCTTGTGATTGGAGGCCCACATGCTGCGGGAAGTCTACATTGCTCATCTGGTATTTCCTTTTTCTTCCTTCCTGAAGGACGTTGCACTGGGATTCATGAGCCTTGCTGGACTAACCCGAACGAGTACACAAAAATGTCTGAGTATAAATGAGAAATAAGTCAAAGTGATGTACTTATATCAGTAGCAGCAGAAAATGTCAGTGATGAAATTTAAAAAGTCAGTTTTAATTCTGGGAATATGTAAGTCAAAGCCCATTTGATGTCAGATGGGGCTAATAAGTTAAAAATTCAATCAGAAATGATAAGAACCTGTCAATGTTCCAAGAAGTCCCTCCTAAGCCCTTCTGTGACAGTAGCCAAGTGAGCCCGGTAAAGATGCAAATTAGACCCACTCACACCTCTGTTCAAAACCCTTCTGTGTGCTCTTAAAATCCAAACTTCCTTCCATGGCTCCAAGGCCTTCTGCCCCTTCTTCCCCAGCTCACAGTCCACCACGTACACTGGCCTCTCTGGTGGCCATACCAAGCTCCTTTCTGCCTCTGAGTCCCCACTGAGGACTCAGTGGGGACTCAGAGGAATGGAGGAACTCTGGAACAGGAGGCTGTTCCCTCTGCCCAAAACATGCTTCCTGCAACTGGTATGCTCCGCCTCTCAGCCTTGACGTAGCCTCCTGAGAGAAGCCTGCCTGATGTTGCCATCTAAGCACACCATTCCTGTGTTCGTCTCTATCTCCACAGCCTGTTTATCACCTTAAAAGCACTAAAGACAACCTGTTTCATGTGTGTACTTGTGACCTGTTTCTGTACTAAAACATCCACTCCCTGAGCACAGACACCTTGCCTCCTGTCTTGTCTGCTGGTAAAGTTCTGTTGAAAGACACTTATCACCTGTACCCTGGAGACAAATAATACATTATATGTTAATAATTTTTTAAAAGGTAGGGAAAAAAAAAAAGGAAAGACACTTATCTGTGGGTTTCCACAGTCCTGTGTGTCTTGTGGGAAAGACGATGATGGCTCTTGGTGCTCGAATATTTTTTCAAGGATATTTGCCTAGTGAACAGCCTTGGAAGATCTGGGAGTGCCTCCCTCCAGATCTAGTCAGTTCTGCTTCCTGTCCAGTGTAATAAAGATAATGTCTGCTTCTGGAGCAAAGGGCCAGCCCACGTATGGCACATTAGTCATGCAGCTCAAAGCAACCAAATCTAAACATAAACTAAACAAAATTGTGTTTAGACTACATAAATATGTTCACAGCTGTGTCTTGGGGCAGCGGTGTGCAGAGAAGCTGGTGTGTGGTGAGCTGGGTGGCAGCTGGGTGTGGCGAGAAGCCACCAGAAGTTTCCAGGCCCTTGAGGACTGTTGATAATGTTCTTTTAGTTGTTAAGGTGGATGGTGGGCTCACAAATGTTCATCTTATTATCATGTGTCATAACCCATATATATTGACAATTATTTTGTATTTTCAAACATTTCATCATTAACATTTTATTATATAACATTAGGAGTGGTCATCTCAAGGTAGTAAGATTATGGGTTATTTCCTTCTACTACATGATTTTCTGAATTTTCTAATTTTTTTTCAATAATACGTATTATTTCTAGAAGCAGAAAGCATAAACCTTGCAAAATATATTATTTAGAAGGTATACTGACAAATTACAAGTGGAACTTTGACAATCTCTTCTATTTAAGGTGAACAATAATCAAGGCCTTTCTTCTAGTTATGGAATAGAAATCCAGAGAGACTTGAAGACCCCTCTGTAACTTTGGCTTTCAGATTTCTCCTCCTACTATATACATTGTGTGCTTGTGACTACTGTTCTCATTTCCCAAATACACCATGAAATTTATTTCATATATAGGTATATGCATGTATACATAAGTAGCATTGTATATGTATTTATAACACAAGAATATATAAGGCTTGCATTAAATATAAATAATACTACATGTGGTTACATAATGTGTAACCACAGCTAGGGGTTAAATTGTATCCCCCAAAAAAGATACATGGAAGTCCTAACCCCCCAGTACCTCACAACATTATCTTATTTGGAAAGAGTGTCATTGTACTTGTCAATTAAGATAAGCACTTACTGGATACTGGAGTAGCATGGGCCTCTTATCCAGGGGACAGGTGTCCTCTCGAAATAGAGGAATGCTGAACGCAAGCACTCACAGAAGGAAGACGACATGAAGGGACACACAAGGAACAGAGAGCCATGTGATGATAGACACAGAGAGTGGCTGATGTATCTACAAGCTAAGGAAAGCAAGGGCTTGCAGGAAATGACAAGAAACCAGAAGAGGTTTTACAGTTTTCAGAGAGAGCGCAGCCTCACTGACACCTTGATTTCAGACCACCAGCCTCCCGACCTGTGAGAAAATACATTTTTGTTGTTTCAAGTCACCCAATTTGTGGTACTTTGGAGGCAACCCTAAGAAACAAATATATATGCGTAATATATCTTATATACATACTTAGAATAGATCATATGTACAATGGCATATATTATCTATATTATGGATGACACATGTATAAACACATATAATATATAGTACATTATATATATTACACACATATATGCCTATAAAACAAGCACCTGGGAAAAGTTCAAACATTATAGAAATGTACAAAATAAGTAAAAGTCTCCCTCCCTTCTCAGTTGCCAGCCCAGCAGCTAACTACTGGTAGTAGTAGTACCCTTCTGATGCATTTTCAAAAATCTTTTATGCATATCTTAGTGAATGTATAACATGTCTGTGATAGACAGAATAATGCTCCCAAAAGATGTCCACATCCTAACCTCCAGAACCTGAGACTATGTTGTGTCACATAGAAAAACAGACTTTTGCAGGTGTCATGAGATTAAGGGTGTTGAGATAAGGAGACTGTTTGGGATCATCCCTGTGTACCTAATGGAATCACAAGAGTCCATGTAAGAGTGAAACAAGAACATCAGGGTCAGAGGGAGACTTGGAGATGTTACACTTTCAAGATAAAGGAGCCAAAGAATGCTGCTAGTCTCTAGACTCTGGAAAAGGAAGGAAATAGATTCTCCCCTAGAGCCTCCAGAAACAAGGCAGCCTTTCTTGGTTTTAGCTCAGGGAGGCCCATTTCAGATTGCTGACATAGAGAACAGTAAGAGAATAAAGCTGTCTTACTTTAAGCCAATATATTTATGGCAACATGTGACAGGAGCAATAGGAAATTCATAGGATATGTGTGAGAATGACATGGAGGAAAAAACTTATTTGACATGGGGAAGAGTTGTTTCATATCTACAGTCCCTCACCAATTTACATGGGATGATGGTGCCAGGATGCAGCCTGGAGAAACAGAGGTGTTTTGCTTGAGAAAAGGAGAACCTGAGAGAAGCCCCAGGAAGACCCAGTGTGGGAGGAGCTGGGGTGACAGAGCTCAGAAGGAAAGGGACAGGTGGAGATGGATAGCTTGGTAGTTTAAGAAGAACCAACAGCTGGGGGTGGGAGGGTGGAAAGAAGTAACTAAGTGAGATTTTTTTAAGTTAAAGTTCATCATGTGGCAAATGTTATAACATCTCCTCCATCTCTCCAGGACAATTTGAGGAAAACTGACATTATTTATTCATGTTTTGTGGAATGAGAGCTGACTTAGGAAATGCAACAAAGTGTGATCCTGTTTTGAGGTGAGTTCAGTGTTCCAAATGGTGCCTATAATGGCTCAGGCACAGTGTGGATTAAACAATCACTCTAGAACTAAGGCAAATGTGTCCCTCAAGAGGAAGGCCAAATGGAAAGTGTCAGATCCAGTGGAGAGGAGACCCTGTCAGCATGAGTCATGGTGGCCTTCGGAGAGAACCTGGAGTAACAAGCAGTAACTCAGCATGACCAAAGAGAAATGCCCTACACATGTTGAGATTTTTTTGGATGGACATGCACACATAACATTCATTATGCAAACTTAGTAGAGTGAAAAAGTCTAAGAAACTTAATGAAATCCTAGACTGGAAGGAATTTGGTGTTTAATCATGCCCCAGTGGATATCCTCATTCTCCAGGAAACTGAGATCTCCCCTGGAAGGGAAAGGAGACCCATGAAGATACAACACACAGAGTCTCTACTTTGGGTCCTGCCCCATCTGCAGAGGGCATAGGCTGGTTGTCGAGGAAACTTCCCAGGTGGAGGCTGCCTACTTTAGAGCCTGGAGACTTTTCCTGGGAAGGCAGTGCCGGGGATGCTGAAAGAAGCCCCTGGGGATGCTGTTTGGAAGTTTGGTAGATTCAAAATCATGGCCACAGCATTTGTCAGCATGTCCCACCACGAGGTGGTGTGTATTTTTCTTCACCCTTTGAATCTGGGATGGTCTTGCTATGTGTTTTGGTCCACTGAATGTGATAGAAGGGACACTGGAGGGGTTCTAGATCTTAAGATGCCTGCACCTTCCACTTTCTCTTTCTTTTTACACAACCACCATGTAAGAAGTCTGGGCTCTCCTGCCGGAGAAAGAGGACACATAGAGCAAGAGACCCCTAAGGACAAGAGATTGTAGAGAGAGGGAGGTCATGTGAAAGAGACCCCAGATCCCCCAGCTGAGAGACACACGGATGCTCCATCCATGTGAGGGAGGTATATGGGATTCCAAAGGACATCACATGAAATGGATGAGCTGTTCTCACTGAGCTCTGCCCAAATTCCTGCCCACAGATTCATAAGCAACAAAATAGTTGTTTTTACCCACAGAGACCTGGGGTGCTCGGCTGCAGCAATAGATACCTGACCCAGCATGAGAGAACAAGAAAATGAATACATCTCAGTTAACTGAAAGTTTTAAGGGCCCAGAACGTCTGGATGGCTCAGTGGTTAATCAACTGACTCTTGATTTCAGCTCAGGTCATGATCTGAGGGTCCTAGAAATGAGCCCTATGACAGGCTCCAGCTCAGCTGAGAGTCTGCTTTTAGATTTTCTCCCACTCCCTCTGTTCCCCACCAATTCCTCATGCTCTTGTCTTCTCTCACACCCTCTCTCTAATAAATAAATCTTCTTTTAA
This sequence comes from Mustela nigripes, assembly GCF_022355385.1. Lineage (NCBI taxonomy): Eukaryota > Metazoa > Chordata > Mammalia > Carnivora > Mustelidae > Mustela > Mustela nigripes. The sequence continues at coordinate 120,710,197 of NC_081557.1, read as the reverse complement.
AAGAGGAAGTGTTCAGGGCCCAATCTTAGAAAGCATACAGGAAATCAGACTACAATGGGCCATCTGACTCTGCATGTCAACTCATCCAAAAACAGCAAGTATCTGACACCAAATTCTTAAAGAATAATCTTATAGGTGAGACATATCTTTATAAGGTATGTCATACAGAAAGCTTCCTAGAACTCTCTTTGGAGTTTCTCTTTATCAAATGTTTTTCACAATAACAACTTCCAAAAATCAATCTCTCTCCCTCCTTCTTTCTGCTCATACGCATTCACACATGCACACACATGCACACATATGTACACATGCACGCATACATACCATTCTCTACCTGCCTACCACCTCACTCTTCCTACATCTCTGGCCACCATCCGTGTGTCTAGAGATGCTCACTGCTTCCCAAAGCCCCATAGGAAACATAACCTCTTCTTCATTGACTCTTCTTTTCCTGTAGTGAGGAGCCACTTGGAATTCAGATGGACCTATTGTCTTCTTCATTGCTTACTCAAGTATGACAGCCACCTTGCCAAGACCAGTACTAGTATTTTCACATATTTGATTTCCTTTCTTCTGATTACAGTTGAAGGCCAAGGCACCCTTTCAGTTCCAGCTCAATGCCACTTCTCAAAAACCTCTTTCCTGGGGCACCTGGGTGGCTCAGTCAGTTGAGTGTCCAACTCTTGATCTCAGCTTGGGTCTTGATCTTGGGGTCATGAGTTCAAGCTCCTCATTGGGCTCCATGCTGGACATGGAGCCTACTTTAAAACAAAAACAAACAAAGACAAAACAAAAATACAATTCTGTTCATGTACTTAACTCCCACCCTACACATAAATGTATCAACTGGAATCAGCATGTTTCTTTGTTTACCCCCATATTATCCTTCCACCATGTTCTACATGGGTCTGGCTGTTTCACTAGTTTATAACCTGCTTAAGTCAAGTGCTGTGTCTTATTAATCTTTGTAACCATCATAGGATCTAACTTAATACCATGCACATGGCAGGCATTCAAATTGAATATAATTTAAACTAGGTCAACGATTCAGGTCTGATAAAAAAAAAAAGGCATGTTTGTTAAGATAAGCTGGGGACATTTGCATACTAAGCCAGTCCAAACAGGAAGCAACATCAAATAATAGATTATTTAAAATATAAACATTTACCATTTTAAAACCACAAAGTAATGGATTTTATTTAGATAGTAATAATAGGAGTGACATTTTTGTTCTACTTTTCAGTGTTTTTCTAATTTACTTAAAGAGATATATGCTTATTCAAATGAGTAAATCAGAAAAGAGAAATTATAGTATCATTTATGTTTAATCCACTGGATGCTCTTTCTCAAAATAATATTAAGGCAGATATATTGTTTCTTCAGCCTGAAAGAATTGTTCACCAGTTTTCTGGCTCAATCAGCTGAAAATTCTACAAGAAAGAAAAATATGTTTGGTCCAGCCCTCTGACAACAGAAGTGAAGTATCTAAAAGTCAGTCAACCCACATGCCCAGCTGGCCAGCTTCCCTGTCTCCAGCTGATACTTGGGGTTAAGTTCAGTCCCAGATTTATGGGTGAAAATCTTCCATCACATCCCATCCAGATGAATTATCAAAATGGCTATAGTCTTATTATTTGAAACCTTTTCAAATTCAGACTTCAAGAAATACCATTATTATTTGGGGAGGCTTCATCCTGATCTCTGTCCTTAGGAGGGTATAACGTTTTTATTAAAGTAAGACTTAATTTCTTGATCTAGAATTAAAATTCTTTACTACCTGATGCAGTCTTCCCTTTCAGCTTAATTTCCAGGTACTTTCTGGAACCAAGTTTCTCCGTGTTGGCTGGTAGACCATCTGTATCAGGATCACCTGAGTGCTGGTCAAGGTAGACTCCTGAGCCCATCTACTGATGCAGAACTAAAAACAAGTCTCCCAGGTGATGTTCTGGTCCACAAAATCTTCAGAGTCACTCTGCAGAGCCAGGAGACTGCTCACTGTTCCTCCAAGACAGAACATAGTTTTGTCCTCTCCACCTATAACACTTTCTCTTCCTCCTTTGCTGATGCCTGCTTTCTTTTCTAAACCTAGCTTAAATGTCACCTGCCTCACTATCCCTCTGATACAGACTAAATGTTTGCATCCTCCCAAAATTCGTATGTTAAAGCCCTAATCACCAGTGTAGCTGTATTTAGAGTGGAGGCCTCTAACGAAGTAGTTGAGGTTAAATGAAGTCATAAAGATGAAGCCCTAATCTGAATTTGTGTCCTCATAGGAAGAGACACCAAAGCTCGCTCGCTCTCTCCTCTCTCTCTCTCTGAATGTGCACAAAGAATTGGTCATATGAGTAATGTAGAGAGGAGGTAGCCAAGAGAAGAGATCTCAGAATGATCTTTACCTTGCCAGCAACTTGATCTTGAACTTCCCAACGTCCAAAACAGAGAGAAAATAAATTTCCATTGTTTAAGCCTCCCAATCCATGGTATTTTATTGGACAGAAAAAATTATTTCTTTGATCTCCCTCACTTATCATTTTTTAAAGATTTTATTTATATATTATAGTTATTATATAACTATATATACAACTATATATAGTTATATATAATATATTAATATATAAATAATTATTTATTTATAAATAATTAAAACATATATTTTATTATATGTTATATATAATAAAATATAAATAATTAAAAATATATAAATAACTATATAATATAACATATTATATATTATAAATAAAGACATTTATTTAAGATTTTATTTATTTGAGAGAACAAGCAGGGGAAGCAACAGGCAGAGGAAGAAGTAGGCTCCCCACTGAGCAAGGACACCCCCCACCCCCAATGTGGGACTCAATCCCAGGACCCTGGGATAATGACCGGAGTTGAAGGCAGATGCTTAACTAACTGAGACATCCCGGCATCTCCTTATCACTTTGTATTGTAAGAAGTTGGATCCTGTCTGGCCTCCCATAGAGGGGAGCTTCTTGAGGACAGGGAAGCCCTGGCAGCCAGCAGAGTCCTGTTGGAGCTGAGTACAGGACAGGTGAGCTAGGACTGGAAGGACAGGTCAAGCGCATTCAAGGAGCAGTCTAAAGGATAGTAACAGAATGTGCTGGCAAGATCATGAACTTAAATATCCAAAAGACTGTGTTTAAATTCTGTACTCATCCTTACTGGCTACATGACCCAAGGAGGTCACATAAGCCTCCCTGAATCTCCCATTTCCTCACGTGAAAAATAAGGGCCCCTTTTCAGGTGAGGTTGCCAGATCAAATGCAAGATGCCTAGTTAATTTGACTTTCAGATAAATAACATTTTTTTTTTTAGTATCAGTAAGCTCTGTGCAATATTGGGGACATACTTTTACTATGAAAAATTATTTATTATGTATCTGAAAGTCAAATTTAACTAGGTATCTTGTATTCCATTTACTAAACCAGGAACCTTATCCAGGGTTATTGTGAGCTTTCAGAAAAATGATTACAAGGGCCTGTCAGCCTCATGCCTGCAGTTGGCTCTTGGTGGTAGCACTTATTAAACAATAGAAACCATTAACATTACCTGAGCGAGAGCATGACAGAACCATCTATCTTAGGGGCTCTAAATTTAGCTCTGGCCGAAAACAATATTTGAGATTTCTTAACATGCCTAGAAGTAGAAGGTTGAGCTCATTTAAAATATATCACGTAAGTAGCTTTCAATTATTACTCTATCTTTTGCAGGTTCTGCCTCAGCAACTCCGTAACCCGGTGATTTTGAAATGTTGAAAATCTTTGCATATAATGAATGGGAATAATCATTTTCCCCCAAAATGCCTTGGCTCTGATGATACAGTGTGTCAGACATATGGTCTGACTCGAATGACAATTGACTAAATCATTGTTTCCGCTCAATTAACTTACAGCCCCGGGTAGCGTTCTGAGCTTCCGTCTCCTGATAAACCCCCTCCCCGTCAACAGCCTTGAATCTTACCCCAAGGCTTCACTCCAAGAATAGAATACATCTTCCTTTCACAGATGACTCCTGGAGCAAACAAAAAAATTAATCGATTAACTGAGAACTCTTGTAAAACTTCATAGCGATATACTCTCCTCTAGCATCACTAAATGAGATGTGACAGATTCCACTAGGCCAGTTGTCCCCACAGTTATTTTTCTCCCACCTTTCCAAGACACATGGCTGGACAGCTAGAGATACCATCTACCAGTTTCTGTTACTGTCAGGTATGCCCATGGTACTCGTTCTGGCCCATGGGCTGCAGTTGAAAGTGATGTGCGCAACTTCCATATCACTTTTTGAGAATGGCACCTACTAGCCAGGGCTCCTGAGTGAAGTCATGGTACAGAGGCCACCTACCTACCTTGGACCTTAATACGAGAGAAGAAAAAATTTCTGTGTTTTTGAAGCTACTAAATGTCCTTGGACTGCTTTGTTACATCAGCCTAGCCTTTATTCCAACTATGTCAAAGTTCACATAACTCATTTGCCTCAGATTAATAACTAGAATGAAACCAAATGCCTTGACCAAGGCCTTTAGGACTTGGTATGATCAGCAGCTCCTCCTTGACTCTGCAAATGGGGATCCCATGTTTGTTCTACATCTGCCTCCCTCTGACTCCTCCCCAGGAAAGTCTTACCTGCTGCTGTGGACTGAATAAGTGTGCCCCCCAAAATTCATATATTGAAGCCCTAAGTCCCAGTATTATTGGGTTTGGTGGTAGGGCCTTTGGATTACAATTTGGATGAGGTCTGCAGGTGAAGGTCCCGTGATGGGATTAGTGTATTTATAAGACAATGAAGAAACCAGAGCTCTTTTTCTCTCTTCCTGTGTGAGAATACAGCAAGAAGACATCTCTGCAAGCCAGGAAGAGGAACCTCACCAGACCCCAATCACGCTAGCACCCTGATCTCAAACCTCCAGCCTCCAGAACTGTGAGAAATAAGTGTTTTTGTTTAAGCCACTGAGTGTATGGTTTTTGTTACAGGAGCCCAAGCAAATGAAGACACCTCGCCAGTCTAAGCATGTGTCTCATCCCCTATACCTTACCCTCTCTATGTATTTCCTTCTTGGCATTGATCAAACTTAGTAACTACCTTGTAGATTTATTTTTGTTCTTGATTATTGGTTCTCTCTGTCACTATGCAGGCTACCTGACAACAGCCAAGTTACCTCTCCTGTTCCTCTTGGATCCCCAGCACATCGAGTAATGCCTGATACATAGGGGTGTTCCCTAAACATGTGTCAAAATAATGAATTGTTGATTATTTAGATTCGGAGATACTCAAATGTGTCCAGAGAACTGGGATAGCTTAGCAGATGATGATGTTGCGGGAGGGAGAGATTTCAAGGGCACACACAGATGTCATCTTGAAAGAAGAGGTTTGGGGGGGGTTTTATGTATCACCTTGACTGGGTCACAGGGTGACCAGATATTTGGTTAAACAGCATTTCTAGGTGTGTCTGTGTGGGTTTTTCTGGATGAAATCACCATTCGAATCAATAGACTGAGTACAACAGATTGCCCTCCCCAGCGTGGGTCTGCCTCATCCCATCTGTTGGAGGACTGAATGGAACAAAAAGCAGAGGAAGGGACAATTTGCAACCTTAGCCCAACTGCTGAGCTGGGACATCAGCCTTCAGACTAAGACTTACACCCTCAGCCTTCCGGGTCCTTCGTACTCACAGTCCTGTCAGCTCTCCTGGGTCTCCAGCTTGCTGACTGCAGATCATGGGGCTTCTGAGTTTGCACAATCACATGAGCCATTTTCTTATTATAACAAGATATTGTCGTGGTGGTTCTATTTCTCTGGAGACCTCTAAACAAGGTTGGACAGGATAAACTACACTTGATACGGTACAGACCTGAGAGGTGGATAGGAGCAGTGGTGGCTTTTCCTCAAATCCATCTGAACCCTGACATCTTGGTGGCAAGATGCATCTCAGTGCATCTCCTGAGAGAAAGGACTCTGTCATCCCTTGGGACCCCAGCATCATTGCTGTGAGACCCATATGTTAGTCTTACCTCGCAGACAAATGCAAAACCTTTGCAAAACTGAAGCCTAACAAGAACATGGCCTTGATCTGAAAATGATGGAGGGAGCAGACAGCTCAAGCAGAGCTCCAGGGAGCAGGGGCCAAGCCTGAGCCTGAAGCTGCAGTTCAGTGAGCCACAACCCAGAAAGAATGGGAAGTGAGAGCCCCAAGACACTATTTGGGAGTCCCCAGGAAGAAAAAGAGAAAGGAACTCCTGAAGGAGTATGGCACATGTAGGATTAATGAGACCCCACAACCCACAGAGTCAAAGCCTGGTAAGATTCCTTACATGTATGTGAGTGGCATTAGTGATAAAAAAAAAAAAAATGAACCACAGCTTTAATACATACCCACAAAAGTGATAGCATATAATCATAAAACATAAGAACTGAGTCCTTTGGAAAAGAGAAGCAAAAGGAAATTCACTGGGAATCTTCTAGGTTGTCCTGATAGAAAGATATGTATTCCTCTTTTAGGTGTCAAGAAATATATATATCGCCGCTTGTCCCACACCTTTGTTAACATCTTGCTGGTGTGAGGCATTTAGAACGGTAACCTTAAGGTAATCAAAACAAGCATTAGTTAACATCAGAATACTCTATTGTCAAAATACTTTTTATTGCTATAAAGTTTGTGTGCATTTAAAATTGAGTATAGCCATCATCTGCATAATCCAGGAAACTTGCTTTTAATTTATCCTCATACTATACCTGTTTGGTTTGTTGATCCCAATTTAGAGATGAAGAAACTGAGGCTCGGAAAGATGAATGTGTAGCCCAAGCCACATAGCTAATAAAAGCAGAATAGAGATTAAACAGAGAGCCATCAAAGTCCCAAGGTCTTTCCACTCTACTACATTTCTCTCCAGATCAACTAGAACCACCTTCTCGTTCTACAGCAGAAAAAAACTAAGATTCCCCCAAAAGAGGGACTCAGCAAGGCCATATAGCTAGTGAGTACCCAAGCTGCTTCAGAAGCTCTGGTGCCTACCCTATTCAGGGTGTCAGTGTTCTCCAGCCAAAGACAGCAGGAACACACCTGTCATTGAACAAGTTGGGTTTATCACACCTCACAGCAAAGGGAAACAGACATCATGGGGAACAGTGGGGCATCCCGGTGAAAGAGTGGAAGAAAAGGCTAATTACAGGGTGGGGGTTTGTCTTGGGTGATTCGGGATAGGTGTAAGTAAGCAGAGTTTTGCTCTAGACCGAATGCTGTCAGGAAGCAGAGGTAGTTCTATGACTGGGTATTTTAATAAATCTTATGTAAGAGAAGGAAGACAGACTGAGACTGAAGCCATCAGTGGCAAGGATGCAGCAGGCATTCCCAGCAGCTGGGAGATGGGAGCACTGGTCTTCTGTTGCTTTGAAACAAATGACCACAAACTTAGTGGCATAGAACAGCCCATGTGTATGATCAGTTTCTGAGGTGAGAACACAGATGTGATGGTGCAGGGTCTCAGCATATAAGGGCTGTCATCCTCTTTGAAGGCTCACGCTCTTCCTTGCAGCTCACTGGCTATTGGCAGAATCCATTGTCTTGCAGCTAAAGAACTCGGGTTCCATTTTTCCCTCTAGCTGCTGGCAGGGATGGCTTTCAGACCCTGAAGCTCCTTGCATCCTGCCGTGTGCACTTATAAGCATGGATGTTTGCTTTCTTCTAGGCCAGTGTGTGCCTGGCTTTCTCTTCTATAGTCAGCCAGAGAAAACCCTCTGCTTTTAAAAGTTTCAGAGAGGGTGCCTGGATGGCTCACTCAGTTAAGCATCTGTCTTTGGCTTGGGTCATGATCCCAGGATCCTGGGATTGAGCCCTCATTGGGGGTTTCTACTCATCAGGGAGTCTTCTTCTGTCAAATAAATAAAATCTTTTTAAAAAATTTTTATAATAAATAAATAAAAGTTTCATAGGATTCATTTGGGACACAAATAGCCTCCTTTTTAAGGTCACTGATTCAGGACTTTATTAATTATTTTAAGATTTTATTTATTTATTTGTCAGAGAGAGAGAGAGCAAGCAAGCACAAGCAGGGGAGCAGCAGACAGAGAGAGAAGCAGACTCCTCGCTGAGCAAGGAGCCCAATGAGGAACTTGATCCCAGGACCCTGGGATCATGACCTGAGCCAAAGGCAGATGTTTACCCAACTGAGCCACCACAATGTCCCTGATTTGGGCCTTTTATCACATCTATAAAATCCCTTTACAATACCTAGGTTAGTGTTTGTTGATAACTACAGGGAAGTGTGTGTACACCAGGGGCTGGGAATTCTGCCCCTGAGTGAGGGGACTTAGATTTCTGCCTACCACTGGGCATGGGGGTTGGGGATTGTATTTTTGTGGCTTGAACAATGTTGATGCATTGTCTGTGTTCAGACATGAATACAGAGTGCTCTTGCTTTCATCTTGACCCATCATGGTCCTAGAGTGGTATTGTGTGAAATCAGTATAATCAACAAGAGAATACCCAGGCCTTGCTAATAGTACTAGACCGGCGCCTGGATGTCAGGGGCTATATTTCTCTTTCTCAGAGGGAAGGTGCTAATCAAATCCAATAGGAAAAACAGGCAGAGTATGATGGGCAGATCTCAGTAGAGGAAATCCCAGTAGCAACAGACACACAAAAAGATATATAACAACTCTAACAATGAGGAAAATACAAAATAAAACAACAGTGAAATGCCCTCCACCCATCAGATTGGCAAAACATGTAAAATCTGAGGATGAAGTGGTTAGTAAAGAAAAAGAAAGCCAAGAAACACAATACACTACACAGAGGAGTATAAATTGTTATGACTTCGGGGAGCTATCTGACATTATCTAGCCCAGCTGAAAATGTGCATACTCTTTGATCTGCAAGTTTAAAAATGAATTCTTATAAGAACATGCAATTTCTTGTAAAGAATTCTATAAATGCCCTAAAGAAACTCTAACATATATGCACAAAAGAACATGTATAAGAATGTCGATTGTATGAAATAGTCCAAAAAAATGGAAATAACCTAATGGCCACCCACAGAAGAATGAATGGGTAAATTACATTACATTCAGATATTGCAACACCATCTGGCATTTAAAAATGAAAGCACTAGAGTTACATTTATCAACTCTGAATACATCCCAGAAATGACTTTAAGCAAAAGAACAAGATAGTGTGTGACATTTCCAACAAGATATCATTTGTATAAACTTTTACAACAGGAAAAACAATGCATTACAATGTTTATGGGAACATAGCATATGTGGCAAAAATATAAAAACATAGATGCAGATGATAAAGGCTGAATTCATGAGTATGATTCCCTCTGGGGAGAGAGGGAGGGACAGGAAAAGATCTGAGAAGGGTATACAGGAGGCCTCCATTATATCTAGAACATGCAATTTCTTGTAAAGAATTCTCCTGCAAATATAGCTTCATATAGAGATTTAATGAAGCTCGATAATGAGTATGTGGGTTTTCATTGTATTATTCTGTATGCATATCTCTGTGTTTGAAACAATAAAGTTGCTCTTTCATTGAATGGGAAGAGTCAGGTTCATTTTTTTTTTTTTTAAGTGGGACAAGAGCAGCAGAAAAGAGCAATGAAGAAACTAGGAGAATGGGTCGGAAGCTATACAACGGGGCTGTAAGGATATAGAGGCACAATATAGCTATTTGACCTCATTAGGCATATTGGCAAGAAGCAGCAAGCACCAAATCAAAGTCCATAGGACATGGCCTGAGGGCAAGGCCACTTCCAAAGAGAGGGTAAATCTGTCTACACTCTACTCAGGGTATGTGTGTAAGGCTGCATCTCTCCTCATGGCTACATGACCCATACTGTGTGTATGTGTATGGGTGTGAACTGATCAGAATAATGTTTTACCACTGTCTTAGATGCAACTCTGATGTTAAAAACCTAGAGAGACATCTGTGTATGAATTGGCAGCTGAAGCTTCTATGCCTTGAGCCAAGATTGACCAAAAAAAAAATCTAAGACCCAGTTGAGAAGCAGAGGCTCTTCCTTGCTGCCTTGAATTCCACACTCCACTCGTTGAAAGCTGCCTTAAGGTACCTGTTTCATTCTTCAGTGCCTTGGCCCATGCTTTTGTCAGTTCGGGGGGGTGGAGGGTGGCTTGCTAAATCGTTCCAGGAGCCCAAGAAAATTCAATCTTCACTTCACAATTCCAGTGTAATAAGTAAAGGCTGAACAAGTTACCACACAGGACCTCAGGAAAAATTACACCATTTTTTTTCTGTTGTTCCTTCTTTTCCTTCCTGATACCATCTGCAGGGACATGCTCATGCTGAAATGAGGACTTTTCTCTCTGCTGAACGGCTCTCTGAGTTCCCAAAAATATAATCATGTCTGAATGGAAAGGTCATATTGCTCACCCAGTAACTCCTTCTTGGGATCTGCTTCCCTGAAAGTAACTTCCTCAGCCATAGCTCAGCATAATCTCAAGGGGAAAGATACTCAGTACAACAGACTTCTCTCATTCTTGGTGTCTTGTAAAAGTTAGGAGAACCATGGTGCATTCAGAAGAAAATGAATGGTGACTCATATTTGCTTTTTCCTGGCACGCTCAAGACAAAATGTGTTCCTGCAGAACAATAGGGAAACAGTATTAATTGGTTTGAATATGAGTAACATTTCAACAGAGAAAGACTTCCAAGCCATCAAGCCTAAAAAGTAGTCTGGGGTCCCCAAACAATTGGCATCAGATGACATACAGAAAAACACAAAATAAGAAAACAGAAGGGAGAAAGAGCCACCAACACAAGGAAAAAAAAAAGACAGAGAAAAGAGAAAAGACATCCAAGAAAGTAAGGTACAGTATGCATAGCAGCAGCGAAGGGCTTGGAGGAGAAATAAGGGGCCGGGGGAATGAATGACAGGTAAGACTTAGAAGGAAATAAACAGTACAGTAAAAGCCAGCCAGAGACAGACACGTGGAGACAAATGCAAAAAAAAAACACACAAAAACTAATAGGGAAAACCACCACTGTCAGAAGTTCTCTTAGCCCAAAATCTTTAATCAAAATCCTTGGTGACAAGTATATCACTGAAGTGGCCATCTTTCAAGGAAAGACTGGTGAAAATCACTGAAGTATAACTGTGTACACTGTGAGCCTCCGGTAAGCTACCCTAGTGGGAAAGCTTGGACAGAGAGCCCTATTCCTCACGCATCCAAGTGAAGCTTGTACAAGTATTCATACTCTTGAGCAAGAGCAGGTAATTAGCTGCAGGTAATATCAGGTCATTTCACTTCAAGGTAATGTCAGATGTTCTTTCCCACCCGCCTTCTGCCCTTTTAGCCAAGGGTATGCCCAAGCATATATATGTATGTATATGTGAACATATACACAACAGTGAGCATATACACACCTTCTGGACGGTTCCAATAAGCACTAATGTGGATAGAGATGGGAAAACCATAAAGATGGCAAGTGGGTGGGAATGTGGAACATAGGGTGAAGTTTTAGGGTTATTTTTCCTCAACGATTGTTAGGTTTTCCCCCACATTTTTTGAAGTACACTGTTTCCTATGTCTAAACCTTGTATTACTGATAAATAGACCAGTTGCTAACCTCAGTCTTTTCCTGGTTTAACTGTAATATACTCTAAAGCTCTAACTGGTTGCTAAAAATCCCTCATTTGGAGAATTTGCAACATTCTTCAGGATGTATTCCTATACATTGAGTAAAGGATGCTCACAGAAACACTTCAAAGAAGTTATGGCTAAGTATGATTTTCTCCATTCTACAAAAAGAAGGCTCAAAGAAATTCATTGAAGAAATTCATCTGAGGTCTCACAATCTCACCATAACAGAGAAAAGACTCAGATTTATGCCCACCACCACCACCACTGCCCACTCCATCCAATTCCATTCACTTTTCCCTGTGTCTCCTTGACCATGTCCATGGAGTGGCAGAGCTTCTGTCCTCATGCATTTTTCTTCAATTTGCTTCAAATCTTTGATACTTTTTAAAGATTTTATTTATTTATTTGACAGAGAGAGAGAGCAAGTAGACAGAGTGGCAGGTAGAGTCAAAGGGAGAAGAAGTATCTCCACAGAGCAGCAAGCCTGATATGGGGCTCGATCCCAGGATCTTGAATCATGACCTGAGCCAAAGGCAGCCGCTTAACTGACTGAGCCAACCAAGGGCCTTGATATTTTTACTTAAAGCATGATAATACTACCTAGATCTCATCATCCTTCTTTCCTCCCAGAATTAACTATTGTCTTGAACTCAGAATGTGTCATTTCTGTGTGTATTTGATAGTTTTCTTACTTGGGTACATACACGTAAGTATCATAAAGCATTGCTTGGTAGATTTGAAAATCTTTTACATTATTCCTCAACTAGCTTTCTTCTTTCCACAATGGTTTTGAGCTTTGTCCATGCATTTGCTTTAATTCTTTCATTTAAACTGTTAAGTATTCCACAGCTTCTCCTCTTTTCAAGAGCTAAAGGCTCGCTGAAAGTCCAATGTCTCCCTTCTTTCTACTCTCCTCCTCGGGACTGAGCATCAGATTTTGGAACAAGATGGGTTCAGCAATCCCTCCTGTGCTTCCGGTGGGCCAGTCCCCTGCTACATAACAGACTTCACTAATTTCCATCCGGTTTATCTCAAGTGATTGCATTAATGAGACTGTTGATATAGTAATTTCACTGCCATCTTCATAATTAGTTCTCAGTGGAAACTGTTACACTCATGATCTTTCTCAGTAGGAGGAAGCCAAGATGAAACTCAGGGGATAGAGCTTTTCGAAACTAGGTGAAGCAGGAAATTTGAGATGGGACCTGGCTAATTTCTACTCAAGAGCAGGAGACAGGTAAATAGAAGTAAAGTGAAAGTTGTGGCTTGAGCATGTTGATAAGGCATGTATAGGGATGTCATCTTCTAAAAATATTCTGATTAAATAATTAAACTAAACATCATTATCTGATCTCTCATGTTTTTTGAAAAAACCCTAAGAATTATATGGCCTAATAATGGAATAAAATGGCATCTGTTGGGGCACTTGGGTGGCTCAGGCATTAAGCATCTGTCTTCAGCTCAAGTCCTGGGACCTGAGGCCTACATCAGGCTCCCTGCTCAGCGGGGAGCCTGCTTCTCCTGCGCCTGCTCCCTCTGCTTGTGTTCCCTCTCTTGCTGTCTCTCTCTCTCTCTCTCTAATAAATAAATAAAATCATAAATAAATAAATGGCATCTGTTGAACTCCTAGGATAGATGACCGTGAGAGCTGCTCATTGTCTCTGCTTAACTCTTACTGTTATACAATAGCAATTCACAAGCCCAACTCTCCTGTTATAACCCACATTTCATGATGGTGAGATTTGTGTAATTCATCCCTAGAGCCTGGCATATATCTGGTATTTCATTTGTCAAATGAACAGTTTAGTGAATGAGGAAAAAGTAGCACCAGTGAAGTCCTTTTTCCATGTTATAATCTCCTCAAGACTGTCATGAAAAAAAAGGTACTACACCAAGCTACCAAAATTGCTATAGAAATCAGCTCAAATACAGCAGGAAAGGCTAGAAACACATCTATAGATGTGATGAAGCTAAGTTCATTCATTTCGCAAACACCAGTCAAGTGCTCCCTAAGCCCCGTGAAGGACCTGAGGAGAAACAGAAAGGGCCTAAACATAAGGTAGTGAAGGAAACACTTACCGAATGTCTACTCTCTAATCCTACCTATATTGGATATAGTATTTACCAAATAGAAAAGTGGTGCAATCCCCCTTTTATTCATAAGAATGCCATGTCACAGAGAGGAGGTGACTTACACAACCACTATCATTTACTAATCAGTAGACCCAGGATTCAAGCTAATTCCATCTGACCTGAATGCCAATGGACTTTCCATAGCAAACATACCTCTCCAAGGTAAGGAATGGTCCTTGACTTTAAAGAGACTGTTGTCTAATGGGAAGATCATTTGGGTTTTTAAAAAAAATGATGATGATGACTAAACAGAAAAAACAGAGAACTTGAGATTTCAGTACTCCTTATAACCAGACAAAATTTAGACTATTAATGCTAATTAATAAAATCCTACTATTTTTAAATTTATTTTAATTAATAAAAGCCTACTATTTTTTATGTTCTAGAAAAACACCACTTAAATATTTTCATTTCTTCTATTTTCCTCTACCTAGGATCCTTTTTTTTTTTTAAACTAACTCTACCTGACCACTTGTTTTAAAGCTTTCTTATGGACATTTTGACTTTTGGATCACCCAGAATAAGAACCTTCATCCAACTTTTGGGGAATTCTCAACTTTACAAATTTTAGTGAGAAGCAGAGTGTACCTCCCACTGTGGAGGCTGAAAGTGCCAGCGGGTAATCTCTTTAGCTTCCCACGCAACTAGAACATGGACATATAGCCAAGCTCTGTCAATCAGGTATACTCACTCTAGACTTTAAAATAGGGGCAAGTGAGGTAAAGACCACAGATGATTCTGTCTGAAAACTAAACAAGATTGAAATTCTAGAGTATGAGTGGTACAGGGCTAGTGGTGGCTGCCTGTGTCCAGAGCCAATGGTTCTGATGCTGCAGCAGATAGCCCAGTGCTCAACAGGCCAGCAGTGGTGCCCTCCTCAGGCCAGCTCTGTACTGGGATATATGGGGGTTCTGCCCTTGGTCTCGGTCTTGGCCTGGCAGCCTCTGAACCTACGTCTGTATGCCTCTACCACTCCAGTGAACTAACCAATATATTTCTTATAAAATTTTAATTTAGAGAGCAAAATGTAATACCTTAAAAGTAAAACTTTGACAATTCAGTTAAATCCCACTTGGTTTTCCCCAAGGAGGAAAAGACACTGCTCTCAGTTGGTATTAGCAATCTCATGCATCTTTCAAATTTGACTACATATGTATATAGCCCTAAGCACTAGAGAGTGATCATCTTATATATTAACTTTATATAAATGGTATCTTACTATATATGTCTTTCTGCAACTGGCTTTTTTTCACTCAATGTTATGATTATGGAATTCTACCAGGATAATATATATGGTTATTATTCATTCATTTGTACTGCTGTGACCTTGTAGAACTTCCCTCAATGAATATACCACAATTTATATATCCCCCTATAAGCAGACATGTAAGTTATTCTAATTTTATGCTAATATAAATAATACTCCTACAAACCCTCTTGTAAATATCTCCTGGTGTGTATGTACAAAGGTTCCCAGAGGATATAGTTCTAGGAGTAAAATTGCTTGGTCATACCATATGAGCATTTCCAAGTCTACAAGACATTGTCATATACCTAGTCCTCTAAAGTGACTGTATCTTATATCATTTTAACAAGTTTATTCTGCTGCTGACACCAGCCAGAGTCAACTTGTATCTAAGAATGTAGAATGATAGCAAGACACAATTGTTCATGGCTCTCCCATATTTTTACATGTCTTAGAGCAGAGATTCTGACTCAATTCGGACTATTTGTTCAAGGATGTTTGTACAGTCAACAGCCTTGGAAAACATAGGGTCTTCCTCAGGAGCAGAAGGCAGGGCAGATTTGTTATTGCCTGGTTTGATGAAAACAATGCCTCCCTCCAGGGCAAAAGTTAGGCAGGCTTATATCCATTATAAAAGATTCATTTTATTTAAAGTTGGGATTCCTTTCTTGAAGTGTATCCCACTATGTTTGCAGATATCATCTGGATCTCTTTACATTATCCTATGAGAATTGAGGCTTATGAATTAGTGTAAATGTTGATATTCTGGATATTGCAATCGCAGTAAGTAGTAGTCCTTGTCTCTGACACAGGGGTCTCAGGTCCTCTGCCAGCATCCATGAAACTGGACAAGCTGACTTATTAGCTTGCCAGTAAGCAAAATCTCAAATCTTTCACAGTTCTTGACAAGAAATAGGGTGGTTTGGGCAACAGGCTATCAAGGAAACCAGGAGAAGAATCTGAGGGGTTGGTTATCTGAAATGATCAGAACCTAAGAAAGACAGTAAAAAAAAAAAAAAAAAAAAAAAAAACCCCCACTATTGCTAATGAATGGACCTTAAGCAGTCCATGTGTATCCATTAAGAAAGCTTTCAGCTGGAAGTTAGAGAATATCCATATCAATAGTAGCTTAAACAATAAAGGTCTTAATTATATCATATAAAAACAAATCTGGAAATAAAAATTACAGGAATGGGTACCTGCGTGGCTCAGTCAGTTAAGCATCTGCCTTTGGCTTGGGTCATGAACCCAGGGTCCTGGAATCGAGTCCCACATTGGGCTCCCTGCTCAGCGGAGGGTCTGTATGGTATGATGAAGACAATCTCCCTTTCCCTCTGCTGCTCCCCTGCTTGTGCTCTCTTTCTGTCAAATAAATTTTTTTTTTTAATTACAGAGCTAATGTAGAACTCCAGTGAGGCCAAAGACCCAGGTTTCTTCATCATGTTTTGCCCCATCATCCTTACTCATCACTTCATTGTCACAAGGTAGCTATTGTTGCTCTAGGCATCTTGTCTGCATCTAGGTGGAGAAAGAGAGAAAGGACTGCACTAGTGTATCTGTTCTATTTATTAGGAAAGCCAAACGTTTCCCTGAGGTTCTCTGGACTGAAGTGAACCCATCATGACTCATATTTACAGTTGGGCAATCTCCCCCATTTCCCCAACCTCTTCAACAAAATTAGAGTTCTGTAAGCAAGAAAGAAAGGGCCAAAGGAAAGTGGAGTAAATGTTTACCAAGGATCTAACAATGTCTGCTACAATCTATACATAAGACCAATCACCTTCCAAATATCTGATCCAGTTACTGGGTCCAAGTCCAGGATCTTAGACCCAAATGTGCCTTCTCAAGGTCTTATGACCTATAAGCTAAAAACACATTATTGAATTCACCAAATAAGCAGGGATAAGGAAGGAATAGGATAAGTGAATAACATTTACCTGAAAAGAGGAAATGGAGAACATAAAGCAGTCACTGGTCCATCACATGTGCCATATTCCCCTGAAGATAAATAGAATAGACTCTCATTGGCAGAAAAGTGTCTTCCTCGGTCAGCTAACCTAGAAATCCCTGGTTCTGCTCTTAGAATGATCCTCCTTGTTCATTGGCCTCTGTGACCTCTTGTCCTGGCCTCTGAGAGAAACTTCCCTGCCCCTTCTCCTCCACAGCCCTCTCTGAGGTAGACATTGGGGAAGATGGCCTTCTGGGAGCTACATGATTTTCACAGCCTTTTTAAACTGATATATGTGGTTTTTACTGTTATAAGTAAGACTACTATGTACATTCTTATACAAGTCTTTCTGTGGTTACCAGAAACCATTTTTCATCCAACAGATTGGAAGAGATCAAAAACTTTGATAACACAATGTGTGGCAAGGCTATGATGGCAGGCACTCTCATATACATGCTGATGGGAGCATAAATTCAAACTACTTCCCTGGAGGGCAATTGGACTAAATATATTACTCATATATAGATATGAGTAATTTTGAGATATATATAGATATCTATCTATATCCATTCGGTTATATACATACACATTACTCATGTAATATCTGTTGACTAATTCCACTTCTAGGAATTTATCATACAAATGTATTCATATACACAAAATGTCACTTGTACAAGATTATTCATTGCAGCTGCATTTCCAAAGCACAAGATTGGAAACCACCTAAACAACAATAAATAAAGTATGATATGCCCATACAATGATATCCTGTGTAACTATTAAAAAAGAATGAAATAGCTCTCAATTTAGGACTTTGAGAAAAACAAAATTTCAAAAGCAGGTGCAGAACAGTGCATATAGGATAGTAATTGTCATTTGTGTTGTAAAGAAAGTCATCTATCGCCGGAAGGACACATAAGAAACCAATAACAAAGATTGCAGTGGAGAAGGGAACTGGGTGGCTGCAAGCCTCAGTGGGAGCAAGATTTTCCACTGTGTACCTATACTTTTGTATTTGAACCATATGACTATATTAGCTATTTAAAATTTTAAATGAAGCACTTGATAGGCCAATGTTTACCACAGCATTATTCTCCCAAGGTGGAGAATCTTAGCAGCAGCCCCAAAGTCATGAGGCAAAACTTCATTTAGTACATAACATTTCTTTCTGAGGAATAAAACACCAGACATGGGGCCCCGGGAGGCCATGAGGGCTGAAGTGCCTATGAACTAGACATTCTCTGAACCACCTAGCAAGTGACCTTGGGTGAGCCCAGCTCCATCAGAGGAAAGCAGTAAATGCAGGACTGGATCAAGCCACTGGAAGCTGGGTTTCTTGATGTTGCGTAGGGAAGTTATAGATTAGAAAGGAAAACTAGAATAAAGATACTGGATTAAAGTTGAAGACATCGGTATGAACTCGTGTCAACCTTATTACAGATACAGATACATACCACAGATACAGAAATGATTACATGTGCACACATGAGCTAGTATATATACATACATTTCCTGGCTCTGTCTGTGGAAGAGCCCAAAAGCAGTAACATCCAACTAGAAACAAGTTCACCCAGCACCAAATCTTGTTTCCTAAATACCATTCTCCCTTAAAAGGAACCAGAATTCCTAGTGAAATGGCTTATTCTAAGGCTGAGGCAAGGAAAACAAGATGAATCTGGAATATCTTGTGCTTTTTGTGCCAAAAAGTAAGAAAGTGTTCAAAAAATAAGAGAAGAGGACATGTCAAAGGGTCATAAGAGCCAAGCTGAAGGAGCTCCCAATGGCCAAAGTCTGAGCAATTGGCCAAAGCTAAAGCAATCATAGTACTGCAATATAATCTAAAGTAAATTATTTCAGGGGTGCCTGAGTGGCTCTGTTGGTTAAGCATCTGTTTTCAGCTCAGGTCATGATCCAGGGGTCCTGGGATTGAGCCCTGTGTTGGGCTCCCTGCTCAGTGGGGAGCCTGCTTCTCCCACTCCTCCCAGTTTATGCTCTCTCTCAAATAAATAAATAAAAATATTTTTTTTTTATGGTGCCTGGGTGGCTCAGTGGGTTGAGCCGCTGCCTTCGGCTCAGGTCATGATCTCAGGGTCCTGGGATCGAGTCCCGCATCGGGCTCTCTGCTCAGCAGGGAGCCTGCCTCCCACTCTCTCTCTCTCTCTGGCTGCCTCTCTGTCTACTTGTGATTTCTCTCTGTCAAATTAATAAATAAAATCTTTAAATAAATAAATAAATAAATAAATAAATAAATAAATAAAGTGAATTGGGGGAAATCAGAGGGGGAAAGGAACCATGAGAGACTGTGGACTCTGAGGAACAAACTGGGGATACTGGAGGGGAGTAGGGTAGGGGGTTAGGTGAAACTGGCGGTGAGTATTAAGGAGGGCACATATTGCATGGAACACTGAGTGTGGTGCATAAACAATGAATCTCAGAACGCTGAAAAAGTAAAATAAATTTACAAACCCTCAAAAAAAAAAGTAAGTCATTTCATAAATAAATAAATGGGGAAGAAGCAAGTCTTCCTTACAGAATAATTCCAAATAATTTATTTAGATGATACCCCTTTTAAGAGGTGTTTAATCAACTGCTCTCATCTTTGCCCCCACCTCCTGGAACCCACTGTGGACTGAGTCCAAGTATCAGAGTGTGGAAAGGGGGATGGAAGGCAAATCAATACTGAAGAAACCTGGTAGGCATTACCTTGATCAAGGTTAACATCACCAGAGATAAATCATGTTGATATTGTGTACTCTGTGATACAATATGACAAGAAGAATGGTTTACCTCTTTGGTATTCTTTCCCAAAACCCATAACCCAGCCTAATTGTAACAAGAACATCAGACAAAATCAAATTGAGCAGCATTCTGCAAAATACCTAACCAGTATTCCTCAAAACTGTCAAGGAGATGAAAAACAAAGGAAGACTTTTACAGATCCCCCAAATTCATATGCTGAAATCCTAACCCCCATAGAGACAGTACTAGAGGATGGGGTCTTTGAGAGGTGACTAGGTTGTGAGTAGAGCCCTCATGAATGGGATTAGCACCATTACAAGAGACCCCACAGAGCTCTCTTGCCTTTCCACCATGTCAGGACACAGCAAAAAGTCAGCTGTCTATGGACAAGGAACTGGATCCTAATGAGACATTAATTCTACCAGTGCCTTGACCTTGGAAATCCCAGCCTCCAGAATGGTGAAAATTAATTTCTGTTATTTATGTTATGTTACCCAGTCTGTAGTAATCTGTTAAAGCAGCCCGAAAAGATGGAGACAAGATCAGAGACATAAGAACTAAATGCAATGTAGTATCCTGGATTGGATCCTGGAACAGAAAGAGGATATTAGTTTAAAACAAATGAGACCTGAAAAATATCTACAGTTTATTTAATAGTAATGTGTCAATGCTGGATTCCTAGTTTTGGCAAATGTACCATTCTTAAGAAAGATAATAACGATAAGGGAAACTGGATGGGGGTATACAGGAACTCTGTGTACTAGCTTGGCAATTTTTCTGTAAGCCTAAAACTATTTTAAAATGAGAAGTATATATTAAAAAATTAATTCAACATTTCTAGTTATTTCCAGAACCAGAGATTGTCAGAACAGTCTAACTCACCCTTCCCCCAGATATTCATATAATTCATTCCCTCATTACCTCCAGGTCTCTGCTCACGTGTCACCTAATCAAGGAATCTTTCCTTGACCACACTACTAAAAATAGGAAATAAAAATAACTATTAAAATACCTACCTCATTTAGTTATTCTCACCTGCTATGTTTTTCTCCCTGGCACTTATCACTACTTACTAATATATATATATATATATAATTTATTGGTTTATTTTCTTCCTTCCCACCTCCTCCAACCAGAATTTTTCATGAAGGCAGGAAATTTTGTTCATTGCTAAATGCTTGGCACCTGGATGGGTACCTACTATCCAGTTAGCATGCAATCAACACTTTTCAAATGACTGGATGAATGAACATCATCTTCTTTTAAGCCACTTAAGTGGGTTTTCTAGCACTTGCAGACAAATCATCCTAATGCACATGTACAGTGGTTTAAGTTAATGGAGGACCAGCGCTACCCTAACAGGCTACCAAAATTTTAGGCTCTCAGGAATGAAGATTTGGGTCAGTCTGCTGATTGACAGTCTCAATCAACTGAAGTGCTAGCAGGCCAACAACAAAGAGAAGAAAGAGTAGATGTTGCAATAGAAGGATAGTCCTAACTATCAACCACAGCTTCATGAGTAATTTAGAAATAAGAACTATGACATCTCTCCATATCTTCTGCTCTAACATGTCAAATAAACATTACTGTGTTTTAATTAATTTATCCTGGTGTCCCTCTCCCTTTTCCTTGCCAACTATATAGGATTAATAGTGGGTAAACTATAAGAATGGCTCTTATCCCAAGATCCTGTAATAGAACTAGATGTGATCACTGATGAGTATTTGAGTCAATCCTCTTTGATGGATGCATTTTCTCTTGTACTAATGCTATATTATGTGAGCCTGGAGGTCTTAAATTTACCTTTGGAAATATAAATATAGGAAGAAGTGTGTGTGTATGTGATCCTAGACAACAAAACTGGTAGACACTGATGGACATTCAACTTTTTAGCCTCACAGCATTTGAACTCCCAATCTTTATAGCTACCATTCATTAAGTGCTTATCATATATCAGGCACTGTTTCAAATGTTTTACCTATATTAACTGATAAAATCTTCATGGCAACCTTATGAGGTAGGTTCTATTACTCTCCACCTTTTGCAGATGAAGGAAACTCAGTCAGAGGGATGTTATATCATTTAACCAAAGCCATACCCTTGATAAGTGGCAGACCCTGAATTTGTAGCTAGAGTCCACACCCTTAACTACTACTCTATGTTGTCCTCATTATATTAGCCATACTCAGAACATTTGCCATATTGTGGTTTCTGGTAGAAGCCAGAATCCAACTGCCATTTTAGTAGCATTTCGAAAATTCCATAAATTTACTTCCCAGGACCCACCCCCCTGCCCGTAATAGTCACAGGCACAGAATCTAGACTCTACCAATCTGAAGCATCTGCACCAAACTTTGAGCCAGAGACACTTTGCAAAGAAGTAAAAACCAAGGGGAATTCTGTCTGGAGACAGAGGCATTGCATCGTAGAGCTCCTGAACCACATGGCAGAAGTGCTATTGCTCTGTCCATTGTCAAAAGTGTTAGTAGCACTACCTACATATGAGTGCTTGATGGTAAATCAGCAGTGATAGTCACAAATAGATCTAAGCCATAATTTTGATCATGACTCCTGGTTCTGTAGCCTATAAGCCCAGTTTTCCAAGCCCTTCCTTGCCCAGGGCTTCTCTGAGCTACCCAGTATCATTTTTTTAGAATTATTATTTTATTATTTATATTTTATTTTCTTTATTCATTGAGATATAACTGACATATTATATAGTTTTAGGTATACAACATAATGATTATATATATATGTGTGCATATATATATATATATTGCAAAATGATCACCATAATGAGTCTAGTTAACATCCAACACCATACATAATTATGATTTTTTCTTGTGATGAGAACTTTTAAGATCTACTGTCTTAGCAGTATATTCAAATAATAATACATAATTAATTAATAGTCACTATGCAGTAGATTACATCCCCAGGACTTATTTATCTTATAACTGGAAGTTTGTACCTTTCAACAACCTTTACTCATTTCCCCCACCCCAACCTCAAACCTTTGCCTCTGACAACTACCACCTGCTCTCTATCGGTGAGTTCTGGTTGGTTTGTTTTTCAGATTCCACATACAAGTGAGATCAAGTAGTACTGTCTGGCTCTGTCTGAATTATTTCACTTAGCATAATGCCCTCAAGTTACATCCATGTTTTCAGAAATGGCAGGACCTCCTTCTTATGGCTGAATAATATTCCATTCTATATATATATATATATATACCAAATCTTCTTTATCCATTCATCCATTGATGGACATTAGGTTGTTTTCATGTCTTGGCTACTATAAATAATGCTGCAATGAACATGGAAGTGCAGGTATCTTTTTGAGCTAGTGACTGTTTTCTTTTGATAAATATCCAGAAGTAGAATTGCTGAATCATATGGTAGATCTATTTTTAATTTTTTGAGAAACCTCCATACTGCTTTCCATAGTCACTGCACCAATTTACATTCCCACCAATAGTACACAAGAATTCCCCTCCCAATATCATTTTAGTAGGTGACTTTGTTATTAACATCAATCAGAATCAATTTCTATTGATTACAATTAAGCACTTTGATATATAAGTCTTTCCTGAGAAGGAGAAATCCAGAAACATCTCAGTTCTGGACATACCTAAGAAGCTGATGGAACAGTCATGACAGAAGCCTATTAGTACAGGAATTATATGGGCTGTGGTGCCTCTTGGAAAGAAAATTTAAGCTCTATTCCCTGCTGCATTCCATCATATCTTCTGTGGCAGACTAATGGAATGGCCACACATAATACTCTGTTCGGGAGGGCTGAGGACCTTGTTATGCTTGATTTTATGTGTCAACCTGACTGAGTCATGAGGTACCCTGATATTTGGTTAAATATCATTCTAAATTTGTCTGTGAGGGTGTATGGGGTAAAATTAGCATCTGAATCAGCAGACTAAGTAAAGCAGATTGCCCTCCCCAATGTGGTGGGTCTCATCTAATCCACTGAGGACTTGAATGGAACAAAACGCTGAGTAAGATAGAATCAGCTTTCTCTCTATCTAATGGTCTTCATGCTGGGCTGTCAGCCTTCTCCTGCCTTTGGACTCAGATTGGAATTTACACCACTGACTCTCCTGGTTCTCAGGCCTTCAGACTGTAGATCTAGGCACTTCTGGGCCTCCATACTCATGTGAGCAATTCCTAAATAAATAAATAATCAATCTATTTGTTCTGTTACTCTGGAGAACCCTAATACAGGCCCACCTGAGAGAGAAATGATCCTAGGGGAATAAGGAAATGTACTTAACCCAGTAAGGAATGGAAGAGCAATTCTTTAAGGAGCTGTTACACTAAATCAGGATTTCTCTGACTTTGGGAATCCACATATCACTTAATGGACCAAATTTGAGATCATTTCTAAAGAGAGTCATCATAATTTTAATAATAAAAATTAAACCTTTAAAATCAATACTGTTTCTTCAGATCAATTGAAAAGGATAATGACTTGAAATCTTTCACTTTTTGGTTTGGTGCCACCATATTCTATATCTAATTGGTTTCTTCTCTCTGTTCCCACCCAATTATAAAATTCTAAGTTTCAATGATGTTATTGAGCATGGCAGCAAGAGTTTGTCTCTGTCAGATAAGGCTAAGATATTTGGGTTGAATAGGGACACAGAAATCACGAAGAGATGACTCACTGAAGTCTTTCAGCTCTCCCTCAGATGCTAAGTCAATAAGCACATCACACTCAAAAGCTGGAGGAATGACTCTCAGCTTGGGAATTGGTGCTGAATGGATTCCTAATCTACTCTTTGGAAAGTAGCTTTTCATGCTCCATTGCAACCCTTGGAGGTAATTTTAAAAATATGCCCAATAATACGTCATTGATTTCTTTCTCCCTGAGAAGAAAATCAGCAAGTGCTGGAAAAAAGACAAACTTTCTGCAACTGAGCTATTTGCACCATGGACACATTCTGATATCTTATCCTCAATATTAAAATTCATGATCATTCAGCCCTTAGGCAATAGGCTCAGTCTTTAAAGACAATAAATACATTGCAGAAACACAGTTGAGCAAAACACTTGAAGTCTTAGAAATGGAGTTTATGACATTATCAGTGTCCTGAAGAAATGTTTTTATTTTATTCCTGATTTCAAAAACTCTTGAAAGCTGCTTTCTCTGACAGCTAGAGTACTTCAGTGTGGAAAAACTCTTGTACCAGAAGCCCATTTCTTGACATAGCGCATTAAAAAAATATGCTGCCAGTGGGCATAATTTGGGTGGATTTACCACTTTCACTATTTCTATTAACCTTGAATCAAGGTCAAGTTGTGTTTGAAAATGTAGGCTTTATGATTATTCAGGTAGGGTGAAGCCAACAGATCAGGAGAAAACTGCCATTGAAAAGACAGACTATTATACAGTTACAGGGAGAGTGGGGGAAGATGAAGAAGCACCAGGGTTGGTTATGCAGCAAAGTTAAGGTGGGGGAATGTGGGCAAGAGCCTTTATTGTGGCTTGCATGGGAAGGAAGAGGTGAGGCAGGGTAAACCAGGCAGGATTGGTTAGCTAGAATAATTTCATCAGGCTCTGGGGATAGGGACTATCCCTAGTTGTCTGCTATCTGGTCCTGGAGTGATTAGCAGGTGTATAGTGCCCCTAGGTGTGAGAGACTAGTAAGCGAGGTGGTAAGGACTTGGATTGGTTGGTTTGCATCTGAAAGTCATGGTCACAGGGGAGTCGTTTTCTATCTCAAGGAACTGGCTACCCCTGGGAGGGGTGGTCCCTTCAGTGTTAGCAAGGCCTGAGATGTCAAAGCATCAGCAAACAGAAAATGACAGACATGCTTAACATGGGATGTAGACACTTGGCCACCAGATGTTCTCAGTGAATAAGGCAATGTGTGGATGACATTACCAAGCAAACCCTTTTCTTTGCAAGCAGTGAATGCCCCTTCTTGCTTTACATCTACTTAAGTATGTTCAGAGAAGGTCTCAACATTTCATTTCCAATCTAAACCATCACTCATGAACTAATTAGCTATGGAGTGAAAAATCTCCTCTGCAGCATGTGCTTTTCAGATGACAAGAAGTCTCAAAGCACTTCTCCCTTATGTGTATATCACAACTATACCAAGAGCTATTTCATACTCTATACATCAGTAGTTTCATCCAACCATACATGATGGTAATTGCTTTTTCACATTGCCTCTGATGTCCAACAGCATCAGTTTTTTCAACAGCAGGATTTTTTTTAAATGAATTTTTCAATAACTTGGTATGCTTTCTCTCCAAGCATATGTATCATCGGCTTTTGGCTGGTTTTACAAGTATCCCATCAAAAATATAACTGGGGTAAATGCTTAGCGAAATAAGTCCAGAGGAGAAAGACAACTATCATATGATCTCCCTGATATGAGGAAGTGGTGATGCAACATGGGGGCTTAAGGGGGTAGGAGAAGAATAAATGAAACAAGATGGGATTGGGAGGGAAACAAACCATAAGTGACTCTTAATCTCACAAAACAAACTGCGGGTTGCTGGGG
>NC_081557.1:120588166-120683889 GCF_022355385.1 Mustela nigripes | reverse complement strand
TGGGGGCTTAAGGGGGTAGGAGAAGAATAAATGAAACAAGATGGGATTGGGAGGGAAACAAACCATAAGTGACTCTTAATCTCACAAAACAAACTGAGGGTTGCTGGGGGGAGGGGGGTTGGGAGAAGGAGGGTGGGGTTATGGACATTGGGGAGGGTATGTGCTTTGGTGAGTGCTATGAAGTGTGTAAACCTGGCGATTCACAGACCTGTACCCCTGGAGATAAAAATATATTAGATGTTTATAAAAAATAAAAAAATGTAGCTGGTGCGCCTGGGTGGCTCAATGGGTTGGACCTCTGCCTTCTGCTCGGGTCACGATCTCAGGGTCCTGGGCTCTCTGCTTGGCAGGGAGCCTGCTTCACACCGGCCCCCGCCCCACCTGCTTGTGATCTCTCTGTCAAATGAATAGATGGAATCTAAAAAAAAAAAAAAAATGTGACTAATACCAGGGTAGGGAGAGAGTGGTTGGGTTATGGACATTGGGGAGGGTGTGTGCTATGGTGAGTGCTGTGAAGTGTGTAAGCCTGACAATTCACAGACCTGTATCCCTGGGGCAAATAATACATTATATGTTAATAAAAATATATTTTTTAAATGTAATACCTTTTTTTGTTTTGTTTTGCTATGATTGCAATTCTGAAAGATGCCTCTAGATTTGGTCTCTCTTCTGTCTTTTGCATCAAAATCAATCAGTTGGAGGTTTACTAAAGAGGTTTCTAATTTTCATTTGCAAGAATTTTAGTGGCTCTATAGCACTGCTTGACAAAGTTTCATAGCAGACAACATATTAAAGACCAGGAGGGAAATGGATTACGTGCCCAACAAAATCCAATTTCTAATTTATTGTCATACTTCTTATTTGCACCTCTCTTCTAACAAATTGTGCAGTTTTACTTGTTCTGGTACATTCTACATTTGAATTGTAGTGTTTACATTATTGTTTTCACCTCTATTTTGATGCTTCATTGAACCACTCCCAAGCCATCCATCCTTCTTGGTAAACTAAGAAAATACAACATATTTTAAAGTACAAATACTCCTTTGAATGTTTCCAACTGGTTTTGATATAAAATGTTCTTCTATTCTTCACCCCACTGGTTTTCCAGACACTACAATACAAATTAACTATGATGGGGGCTCCTGGGTGGCTCAGTGGGTTAGGCCTCTGCCTTCGACTCAGGTCATGATCTCAGGGTCCTGGGATCGAGCCCCACATCGGGTTCTCTTCTCAGCAGGGAGCCTGCTTCCCCCTCTCTCTCTGCCTGCCTCTCTGACTGCTTGCGATCTCTCTCTGTGTCAAATAAATAAATAAAATCTTTTTAAAAAAACTAAACAAATGTATATAATAACATACCAATGACATGTAAATATATAGACCTAGAAGAACTGAAATCTATTCACTGAAATGTTATAAGAGATGAAATCACAAAATACCACCCATATACAACCTTTGAGAAGGTGAACAATAATACAGTAAGGTGTCAGTTAAAATCATAAATGGGCTTATAAATTTGTAAAAAACATATGAATAATATGGCCCACTATTTTTCCCTTTGAAAAAAAATCCCTATTAATCACATGACAGCTGAGCAGGGATCACAATAATCTATAGATTTGGTTCCCCTTTTGATCTTTCAGATTACTAAATCAATCATGTTTGTTCCATTTTTTTCAGGTATTCTGTTCACTTTCTTCAGTTTAGAATAATTTTATCATTCCAGAAAATTTTTTTTGGCTCTTTGAACATTCCTTTGCAATATAGTCTAATATCTCCATAAGACTTAAATAATTTCTTTAAATCTCTTGTTTCTTCCTGAGTTTTAATCAGAACCAAGTCAGGCTTTGGTCAGATTTGTCTTCAAGCTACTGAGCCCCTTAAGTGATTTAGGAGCTTTCCTTGTCTATTTGTATCACTTAATGCAGGTTAGGATATTGAGCTCTTGCCGGCAGTGGGGAGCTGGCTGCTTAGGAAGGAACCAGTTCTTCTGCATGGCTGAGCCAAATGGCCTGGCATGCTGGGACATCTTTTAAGGAGGGCATATGTTATAATGAGCACTGGGTGTTATATGCAAATACCGAATCACTGAACACTACATATATACATACATACATTCTTTATCAGGCATTCTCCTTGTTTCTAAAATTTAAAAATAAATTTAAAATTTTTTCTAAGATTTATTTATTTAGAGAGAGAGGGAGAGAGAGTGTGTGTGTGTGAGCAGGGGCAGGGGCAAAGGGAGAGGGAAAGGGAGAATCTCAAGCAGACTCCCTGCTCAACATGGAGCCTGACGCAGGGCTTGATCTCACCACCCTGAGACCATGACCTGAGCCAAAATCAAGAGTCAAATGCTCAACTGAATGAGCCACCCAGGCAACTCTTGATTGAGGCACATGAGGAGGTACCCAATTTCTCAAAAACTACAGGAGGTAGAGTCCTCACACAACTACATGGAGAGAAAGCAGTTCAACCAGGAAAGAAGTTCCCTTTGAAGAAGACAAGGATTGATGGAACCAGCAGTCTAAGCCCTTCGGATCAGTGGGCTCAGGCTTTGCCTTAGCTAGAAAGTCTGGTTTTCTCACAAGCCCTTCAGCTTTTCTCCAATATTGCAAATAATAGTGTCCCTACCCATACTTTTTCCCATACTCAGGGCTCCAGATGTGTTTGGGATTCCCCTCCAGGCTCCAGAAGTGAAACACAATTTTCTTATTAGTTGATGATCCCAGCAGAGAGAAGGGGACAAGGGGTCATAAAAGTGCACTCCAGCCAACATCTTTCCAGAGTCCTCTGCATCCCGTCTTATTTCCATGGAATTTATCTTTCAAATGGTCTTCAGAGACATTTGTCTAACACATAAAAACACACCCTGATGGAACCCTTCGTGATATTCCATCAGCCACAGACAATGTGCAAGCTCTAGTTTCATTCCACCAATTACAGATACATATTTCACACCTGAATAGGATAGAACTGCTTATAGTTCCAACACCAATGTAGTCTTACTGATGCTGTTACATCTCATTTCCAAGTTTTCTTTTATCTCAAGATTAGCTCCGGTGTCACCTCTAAGAAGCTGTCCATAAACCTCCAGTTTGGCTTGAATATTCTTCATGAGTACTCTCACAGCACTTCGTAAATGCCCCTCTCATCATGTTACCCTCACACCGTACTGAACTTCAGTTGCACTGTCTCCTTCTAAGCTATTAGCTCCTCAAGATGGAGGACTTTGTCTTATTCATTTATGTATTTCCAGTGCCTAGCATAACACTGGCCACTTGGTATGTCCACAAAATATTATTTGTTGAGCTAAACAGTTTCCAACTGACTGAAATGTCTACTTTTTTTAAGACTTTATTTATTTATTTCAGAGAGAGAAAGCACAATTTGGGGAAAACAGGCTGAGGGAGAGGGAGAAGCAGACTCCCTGCTGAGCAAGGGGCCCGATGTGGGTCTCAGTCCCAAGACCCTGAGGTCATGACCTGAGCCAAAGGCAGACATTTAACTGACTAAGCCACCCAGGTACCCCTCTTTTTGTTTTTGTTTTTGTTTTTGTTTTTTACAATCCTCCCACAAATGTTCTGTGATTACTGCTATAGATCAAATTTTTGTGCCCCCCAAAATTCATATATTTGAAACCTGATCCCCAGTATAATAGCATTAGAAGGTGGGGCTTTTGGGAAGGGATTAGGTCATGAAGGCAGAACACTCATGAATGGGATTAGCACCATTATTAGAGAGATCCCAGTGAGTTTCCTTGCCCCTACAGCCAGATGAGGACACAGCAAGATTGTTACCTATTAACCTGGAAACTGTTTCTCACAAGACACTGAATCTCCTTGTGCCTTGATCTTGGACTTCTAGATCCAAGTCCTTGGACTTCCAGGACTGAAAAATAAATTTCTGTTGTTTATAAGCCATCCAGTCTATGATATCCTATTATGGCAGCCCTACAGGACTAAAACAATTACTTAATGAATTAAATCAATGTATTTAATGTGCAACTCACATGATAATAAAGAATTTTCTATTATTTCACATGTAATATTGGATTTCAAGAGCCATTTGAGATTGGAATATTACTCCAGTTTCTGCATATGAATATTTTGGCCAAAATGAAACCAGACGGCATATCCAATACTTGACATTTGTTCATCTAGACCAGAAGAACTCATTCATATTGTCAATCTCACAAAATTCTATAACAAACCATGTGAAGTAAGCCAATACATGCTATCAGCAGTGAATGACTCTCACTCCGGCAAAAAACTTGGCTGCTTTGCCAGAGGATTCCTTCAACCAGACCACAGTGTCAGTTTCTCTGAATATTCCACATTTTCCAGTCCATTACAGTATACTATTCTTGAAACCCCTTTTTTCCAGCCTGATTAACAACTGCCACATCACCACCATATAATTTCCATGACCTGTCTCCTATAGGGAATTAGATTTGGCATTAATTCTCATTGTTCACTCATGCTGAGGTGAAAGCAACTTGGGGGGGGAAAAAAAACACTTTAGAAGAGAATATTCATTTCCTAAGTCTGAAGGAGAGAAAGAAAGAAAAGCAGCATCGAGTGAATTTTAAAACTTAACCAAGAGGATAGATTTTATATCAGCATGATGAAGAGCTACCATATTATTCTCTGATTTTTCAAAAGATGAGGATTCAGCAGTATAGACACCACCACTGCAGACCGTTGTCAGAGAATATAATCTTAAATCACATACTCTGACTCTTTTAGAAAGCGTTGTTAAGAGATGTGATGTTTAAAGAAGGATTAGAGTCATCCAAAGCTAACTTCAGTCTACCTATTGTTCAGGTCAAACAAGCAAAAGGCTTTCTACTTGGCACCCATTTACCTGAGCTACAGAATCATCTTCACTGAAGTGCACTTAAGTGTTTTAACATCAACTATTGAGCATCATTACAAGAGGAGTTATATGAAATGTGATTCTTCTTTTTGTTAAAATCTTGTTATTAAGGAAATTATTCAACTTTTCTAGTAACAATGACAACAGTAAAAACCCTGTATGAAACTTGAGAAATTCATGAACCGGAGAAGACTAGAGAAACCAGATCCCCAAATTCAATGTGATATTCAAGATTGAAACAGAACAAAAAAAAAAAAAAAAAAAGAAGAAAAGATACTAGGAAAGTTAGGAACTTGGACTTGTTAGTTCAAGATTGAAACAGAACAACAACAAAAAAGAAGATACTAGGAAAGTTAGGAAACTTGGAAAGTTGGTGAAACCCAAATAAACTCTGGAGTTTAGTAAATAGTTATGTACTGTGAAAATGAATATAGGAAATCTCATTTAAAATGGAGTCAAGACGTGGATGAAACTGGAAGCTATTAGGCTTAGCGAAATAAGTCAATCAGAGAAAGACAAGTGTCATATGATCTCCCTGATATGAGGAAGTGGAGATACAACATGGAAGGTTTGGGGGGGTACGAAAAGAATAAATGAAACAAGATGGGATCGGGAGGGAGACAAACCATAAGAGACCCTTACTGTCACAAAACAAACTGAGGGTGACCAGGGGTAGTTGGGTAGGGGGAGAGTATGTGCTATGGTGGGTGCTGTGACGTGTGTAAACTAGGCAATTCACAAACCTGTACCCCTGGGGCTAATAATACATTATATGTTTATTAAAAGTTTTTTAATATTTTAAAAATAAATAAATAAATAAATAAAATGGAGTCAAGAGGGCAGGAAGGGGAGCTCTCACACCTTTCCACACGTTGCAGCCCTTTGCAGACTCAACAGGAAGAAGTCTATGTTTTACTATCCCACTGGAGGAAGGACGATTTTCTCCTTGCCTGGCAATAGCCCAGCCAATGAAGAACTTTCACAACTCAGCCAATGAGAAGCTGCTATACTTCAAGCTCCTAGTTTATGCCAAAGAATTTTTTTGTTTGTAGCAGCCCCTCCCAACATCCCCATTTCCTCTATAGAAGAACATCCTCTTTTGTTCTTTGGACTTGCCCATGGCTTTTGCTATAGCTTGCTTTTCCTGAATTGCAGTTCCTCTGCTATTCCCAAATAAACCCATTTTGCTGGTAAAACAGCTGGATGTTTTGCTTTTACCAAATAATGGTATCAGAGCCTCCAGAAAAGATCCCCCAACAACTCTGAGGCCAGTGAGCAAACAGATGGCAGTATCCACTGAGCCCACTGAGTTCACTTCCTTCTCATAGACTCTTGAATTTGAGGATAATTTTTCTTCTGAATTCAAGCCCTGACCTCTTCGCATCTAAGCTCTCCAGGCTTTATTTTGGGACCTGTTTTGGGGCTAGAGGAGGGTGGGAAATTAAGGGTGTTGTCTCTTTTGTGAGTACTCATTTCACACTGTCCTGACTCCTTTGGAATCAGGCTGTTCCCACTGGAACTGTGCTTGCATTTGGCCCAAATGCTTTGGAATCAGGCAGTTCCTATTGGAACTATGCTGATATTTGGCTTCACTCCCTCAGAACCAGGCTGTTTAGTTTTTCTTTTGCTCTAGAGAAAAACCCTGGGAAACCCTAGAGAAAATCCCAGTCATCTAAATGCTCTGAGGGCATCCCCCTTCAGGGACATTTGACCAGCTTTATGTTTGTAAACAATGGTATCTCCTCATGTTCATACTTAACTAAATGGACCAACTTGGCTAAAGATGATTTAGAACTTAAATGACCATTATGGGGAACTTTTGATCTTCCCAAACTTGTTTTTCTCAAAATTAAATTAGAAAGCTCCAAAATTAAACACACACACACACACACACACACTGAAAGGGATGCCTATTTTTATTGGTACATTGGTACATGCCTATTTTATTGGTGCAAATATTTTCAGGATTTTAAATTGCCTCTTTGCAAAATACTATTTCTAAATTAAATGAGACAAATAAATAATCAAAAGAAGTCAAGGGGGACCTGGATGACTCAGTTGGTTAAACAGCTGACTCTTGATTTTGGCTCCAGTCATGATCTCAGGGCCCTGAGATAGAGCCCTGTGTTGGGCTCCATATTCAATGCATAGTCTGCTTGAGATTCTCTCTCTTCCTCTCCCTTCACCACTACTCCTGTTCTCTCTATATATAAAATAAATAAATAAATAAATAAATGCTAAGAAGAGGAAGAAGAAGGAGGAGGAGGAGGAAGATGGGGATGAGGAGGAGGGAGAGGAGAAGAAGTAGTCATCAACAAAATGGCTCCTGAGGCCTTCCCCCTTCCCTTGCAGCAGTCATCCTGTACTCACACCCCATCTCTGATGCCACTTTCTCTGTCTCCTCTGCACTGTCCCACTTCTTCTATAACCCCACTCCTTCATTCTAATCCTTTCACCAAACTTCCCTTTTCCTCCAAAATTCGCCCGGCTTCCTCTTTTCCTGAACCCATTAAAACATGTTCCTTTAGAGTTAAGTCTTCTGAGGATCCAAATAAATCCCGAACTTGTGCTCCCTAGACTAAAGCTGAACTATAAGTCATCAAGAGTGTCCAAAAGTAACTAAGGACTCCCACAGGTCTGCTGAAGAATTCAGCATAGTCAAACTTACCAACATGGTTTCTTAGAGTATATTAATTAGTCCACATGCTTGTTTGTAAGGGTCAGGTCAAACATCAGATGAAATTAGCCCCAGTGGGAATATCCTCAAAGGGATTTAAAGAAAATGACCCCTTTTGGCAAGATGCTAGAACACTTGCCAGAAATCTCCAGCAAGCAATTAACATTACCTTGCCCTAAGCCTTGATTGAAACAAAATTCAGGCTTGGACACAAAAGCCTGATGAAGCTTTCATGACAATTACAAATCTAGTCTTCCTTTCAATGTTGAATTCCCTGTGGTAGCTTAGGTCTCTGTGTATTGAGAGGCTAAATCAGGATCTTTGTCTTTTAGTTAAAAGGATCAGGATAGAATAGGAAATTATATCCACTCCAGATTTAGTTAATTTGACAAATCACCCTACCCACACCCTAGATGATTCAACTAAAAGGGAGACCCCAAAATTCTTAATTTTCAATTCTGGCAAATGGAGACCCCAAATAAAGCCAAAAACCTCATGGTCTCCACCATTGTTGCAAAAACCACCAGGACAATGGGGAAAAGATTTTTTTTTTTTTAAGGAAAATTTTAATTTTTTATTTTTTTTTATTAATTTTTTATTTTTTATAAACATATATTTTTATCCCCAGGGGTACAGGTCTGTGAATCACCAGGTTTACACACTTCACAGCACTCACCAAAGCACATACCCTCCCCAATGTCCATAATCCCACCCCCTTCTCCCAAACCCCCTCCCCCCAGCAACCCTCAGTTTGTTTTGTGAGATTAAGAGTCACTTATGGTTAAATGCTCCAGGAGCCTTCAACCCTCTAACCAGCCTTTGCAACATCCTCCTAATTCCCAATGATGAAGTTTGAGGAACAACAAGAGCTTTTCCCAATCTTCCATCTTAATCAACTTGGAGAAACAGCTCTCCAGATTGGGAACTAATCTCTCTCCTATCTCTTGGTGTCTTACTGACACTGGAGCTATACTCTTGGTGCTCAACCTAACTTCTCAAAGCAACCCCTGCATTGCAGTACTAAAATGGCCCAAAAACTGGAGTTCTCTAATAAACCTCAACAGGTCCCTGTCTCTGAACTATTCCCTTTGGTTTATGCCCTTTGAGAGATATCCATCTTCTTCCCCTTAGTTCCTCTGCCACTATTCATTTCTTGGGTCCAGATTTCTTAGAAAAATATTGTGCTGTAACTTCTTTCTCCCAAAGGGAGGTAACAGTTCTAGAATTTGACAGTAATAATCAAAATAGCCAACCAGGTGAGTTAAATGACCCCTTGACATCTTTTATTTGCTCCATCTCTGACAGCATTATGGCTGAGTCTGGAAGTACTGGTCATTTGTCCCTATTAGATCAGCTACTATCCTCTTTCTGGGCAAAATCTTCAACCAATATTCAACTGCTACTTTACTACCCCAGCAGAAGGAAAGAAGACTTTTTCCTTGCCCAGTAAAAGCCCAGGCACTGAGAAACTGTCACAACTCAGCCAAAGAAAAGTCACTACATTTCAAACTTCTAGTCTATCCCAATGGACTTTTTGTTTATAATTACCCCTCTCAATTCCCTGCTTTTACTATAGATTGTCCCAAATTGCAATTCCTCTACTAGTCCCAAATAAGCCCATTTTCCTGATAAAATAAGTGGCTGTTTTACTTTTAAGGTCCACAGTATCAATGTTAATTCCTTACTTTGGGCAAATGTACCATGATTATATAAAATGTGAAAGTTGGGAGAAATTTGAGTGAGGAGACTGCAGGAACACTACCACCTCTGCAACTTTTCTGTAAATCTAAAATTATTCCAAAATTAAGTTACATTAGAAAGAAAAGGCTTGGGTAAGAAGTTTTCAGTTTAAAAAAAAAAAAAAAAACTCCCAAGAGAGTTCTATATGCTTCCTTCTTTTCTAACAATAAGTAACCACAAGTTATTGTCCTTTTGTTTTTACTTTTGCTGTTCAGATGCCCAGAGCCAAATTCTATGCTGGATTACATCAGCTGCTTTAGTCCTTAGAGCTCTCGTATTGTTTTCTTCATTTCCCTTTTTCCCTTTAATATAAGGAATAAAACCTAACCTTATAACATCTTTTGACTGATGTCATCACAAACCACTTCTAATCCTTTTAGGAAGGAGGCTTTCCATTAATTAGGGACCTAAAAATTGTCCAAAGGCAGGGAAGGAAGTGTGTGAAGGCTCAGGAAGTCATGGGTCATGATGAACAACTGAAGGGATCAGCCTCCTTTAGGCAGAAAAAAGACTCAGAGGAAAGATGATGGTTGTCGCCAAATAACTGAAAGATTGCCCTTGAAGAAAGCAGGGAAGACCATGTTTGTGTGGCACCAAAAGGCCAAACCCTAACCAATGGGGTACACATCACTAGAGGAAGACTTAGACTCAGCATAAGGAGGAACTAACAAAGCCAACCAGTGGGGGAGTAGTTAGAACCACTGCCCTACTCAAGGGTGTCTAGATTGTTTTAACAGGATCTCCTATTTTAGAAATCCTACTAAAATGCAATAGGTCTGATTCAATGGATAGCAAGACTCGAGTCTAGACTATCTGCTAGGAATTCCTCTTTGAATAGGTTAAACTATACCCCTGGGGATAAAAATATATGTTTATAAAAAATAAAAAATTATATTAAAAAAAATGAATAGGTTAAACTAGATCTCAAAAGTTTCTTCCAGCTCCATATTCTGAGGTGATAGAAAAGTAGTTCACACTACAGTTCTGTAATGTGGAGTGAAAAAACAGAACAGTGGGTGACATTCATTAAATGCTTACTCTGTGCTCGGAGCTAATGAGTGCATTTCGAACCCACTACCTCTTAACCTTTCAACAACTCTTCAAGCGGGCAACAGGAGAGCTTATGTCTTCCTGGCCATGCCTTTTCACACTGCTGTCATCTGTAGCAGCAGCATTTGTAAGCTAGCTGCATCATGATACCCCAAAGGCTGAGTCTAAATAGTTGTGTCAGTTGGAGAGAGGTACAGGTGAGTCAAGTGACCCATTTAATCAATAGCCATGGCCTCAGCAATCAGCTTAATAACCTGTTGAGAAGATGCCAGATCTAACTGTTCAGGAAGGAAATCTTGATGTTAGCACAGCTAGCTTCAATCATAACTTCCTTCTTTCTGTATTTGGGTTAATATTGTATATATATATATATATTGCAACACCCACTAGCTCTGTGACTCTGCGCCAGTCCCCTAACTTCTGTCCACCCCTCACACTCTCCAGAGGGGGGTCAGACAATTCTTCCTAGGATCCTGAATTCTAACATTATAGATGATAAATGGAGGTGAATACTTTCAATAGCACCCAAAAATCAAACGATGAGCCAAGGATCATCTAAATGTTTTATCTTGAGGTTTAAACTTTTATTTGTAAGTGCTTGTTTGCCCATAATTTTATTGTTATCCTTAATACCCACTGAGAAGCAGTTACCAATGTCCATTTTTAACATCTGCATATTGGGGATAGGGTCCTTGTCCAGTGATTCATCCCTTCTGACCCTGGTGGGTTACCACGTGGAACTAAAGATATCATCTCTTATCATACATACAAGGGAACACTGGAAACACAGTAGCATTGGCCCTGTGGAGAATCAGGACTTTGCGAAGGGACCTTGGTCCCCAAGATGAATAGCATGTAGGACAAAAATGAATGATGCTAAAGTTTCAAGGCAGAGAGTAGTAACAGTTATAATGATTTGTCCCAGAGACCCCAGATACTGTGTGGCATACAGAGATCAACCAGATACCAACCCTGTCCTCAATTACCAGCACTTCGTGAAGGAGAGAGAATAGAACCAATAAACAAAGCAAACTGGGCTACATGCAAAAATAGTGCTATGGCAGCAGAGGAGCGAAAAAAGAAAACGAATTCTGCCCAAAGAAGTTGGTCAGCTTTTTGAATAAAGTATCATAAGAACTTGCCCTTAGGGATGGTAAGAGTTCTATAGCTGAGGTTGGAGGGAGGGAGGAAAAAGGGGGTTCTAATCTAGAGGACAAGCTATAAATTAGGACACAGAAGCAGCAAAATTAAAACTGTGACTTTCTGTAAGACCAGGGAGAGAAAGCATACAGGACCTATGAAGGAAAAAGTAATCTGGAGGGCTTAGTGCTTGCTAAGGAAATCAGCCACACTTGAAGGGGTTGGGGAGATGTGAAGAGGTTGTCAGCCAGAGGGGAGAAATCACAACTGTATTTTAGGAAGACTGCTCCAGACACTGTGAAGAAGTCATAATCAGAAGAAGGAATTGAGGCAGGAAGCCCAGGTAGGAAGCCCATAGAAGAGTCCAAATCACATTATTAATGGACTCAATTAGAGGCAGGGCAGTGAAATTGGATATGGTTCATTACGGAGCTCTTTGGGATATTACCAGGGTTTGAGGTCCAGCTTTGAAGGTATTGATGACATTAAGCAAGAGTGGACACATTCGTGCAGCACCTCCCCTTCCCTTTTCTCCTAGCTATGTTCCACCACTTTCCCTCGTGTGCCACTCCCCTACCCATCAGTCTTTTCCACATGTGGTCCATTCCCAAGAGGCTGCTAGAGCCACGCTTCAAATGCATGTTCCCACTGGTTCAAGAACCTCAAGTGGTCCTCACTTCAACCTCTCAGATTCCTGGCAGAAAATGGAGAGGAAGGACTTCTGATTACAGTCAGAAGGGCTGTCCTATTTCATCCATGTTCTGTGCCCCCTTGGGCTTTGCTGACCGCTAAGGTACATTTTCCAACATATATGAATGACTGTCTGGGTCCTGCAACTGGTATTTCTTTATGTCATTTGCCTGACTCCCTTTTATTAGTCTACATTCCTCTTCCTCAAAATCCAGCCTGCAACTCACCTCCAGGAAACCTAGGATTAACATACAGATGACAATTATCAACTGGACATGCCCCACTTTTGGCTTCCTTTCTCCCCTCCCATCACTGAAGACCAGCAGCACTAGAGATTGCCCTTCTACCAAGAGAGACTTGTTCTACTCTCCCCAACCCGGCAGGAATCTCAGCTCCCTGAATCTCTCCCCAGCAGAACTCCGCATGCTACAGAGGCTTCCATTTCTCAAAGTCCCTGGTTTCCCCTTTATCTTCCACCTGTTCTCAGGGGCGACAGGAGACAGAATGTTCTAGGACGCCAGCCAAGGCTCCCACCTCAACTTCATTTCAACCTGACTGCCCAGAGAACTCGCAGGTCCCAGGATGACCTGCCATCCTTCCCACCAGCAACCTGCCAAAAATAGTGACGATGCCAAAGTTTCTTCAGCTAGAGGAAAGAGGATATTCAGCCACACAGAGAAAGATAAAAACTGTAGATAAAGGGATGAAGCGCTTGAAATCACTCAATGGCACAGCCATCTTTTAATTACCTCGGGAACAGGAGATAAGAATAATGGAAAGCTACAGATAATCCATTCAGTTAAAAAAAAAAAAAAAAAAAAAAAAAAAACCTTCCACATCAAATGTGCAATTTAAAGTTGATGCTTACAAGACACAAAAGAGGCCAGTGACAGGTTTTCAGGAAGTAAGTAAAATCCAAAGGACAGGAAAGACACAAAAACATTGTCAGTAAATGCTAAGGACGGGACACTGCAGTTATTAACCACAACTCTACACCCTTTCCCATTAATGGAAAGGCTAAATCTTTTCCAAGTGTGACAAGTGGCGTCTGATCACTCCCTAG
Source organism: Mustela nigripes (assembly GCF_022355385.1). Taxonomy (NCBI): domain Eukaryota; kingdom Metazoa; phylum Chordata; class Mammalia; order Carnivora; family Mustelidae; genus Mustela; species Mustela nigripes. The sequence continues at coordinate 120,670,657 of NC_081557.1, read as the reverse complement.
GGATTCTCTGTTCTTTAGCCACTTAACAGTCAGAGTAAATTTTCTGTGGTTCCATTTAAAACATTATTCTCCAGGGGGTATTCTAGTTTACTTTGAACAGCCAGTGACAAATATCCCCAACCAAAAGCAAAAATGCTTAATTCAACCCACCATAGGAGGCAGAAAAGTCTGCCTAGCCCAGGTAACTTTGAGCTGGGGAGTGCCTTGCTTGGAGGCTGGCTCCAACTCCTACTGGGCTCTCTCACTTTTGCAGGTGGGAAGGATGAGTCTGAGGAGAGGCAAAGACGTGCCCGGGGTCACACAACTAATGAGCAGCAAGTCTGCACCAGGATCTGCACCAGATCTGGGTCTCTTAAATCTGAAATCACACCTAATTTAATATAGAAGTTTCCCCTTCATTTTCTGTTCCTCCTACAATAGCCAAGGATAGTCATGGACATGCACACCCAGACTCCCTTTCAGAAAAGACTGCTGGTCCAGTTGTGGGAAGTATGGTCAGCACACAGCCTACAGTTCTCAGTGCCTTCAGGGTCTGCCTCAGCGGTAGAAGTCCATGCCACCCAAGGTCACACCCTTCCCAGGGCAGCCTGAATCCACTAAATGAGGCAGGGTATAAAGACCAAGACATTTCTGCCTAACAGGGCCAATGCTGGTGGACAGGATTCACTCCAAAACTTCCAGTGAGCTTGTTAGGGTTTTATCAGACCTGCATCACACTGTGACTTCTTCCTCTGCCCAATCTGGCTTTCTTCCTTCTCTTTCACAGATGCTGGTTCCTAATAAATATCTCACACCCGGGACTCCTCTTCAGCCTCTCCTTCTGAAGCAGCCAAGCTGCCCCACCTGCCTCTCCCCGCAATGCCACACCCACACTCAACTGGCAACCACCTTGTCCTCGACTTTTATTCATCCTTGACTTGCCCACCCTAATTCTTGGCATGAGTTATAGGCCACCCATTCAGGGCAGGATTTCTTTTCCCACCCTTACCCCATGTCACTCCCTTCACCTTCAACTCTAGCTCTCGAGATTATGGTCTTCCTGCTTCCCCAGCCCACAATGCAGCACAAAAGAGAAGCCTAGGACAACTGGACAGTCTCTCTATAGGCCTATGCCCATTGACCCAAACCCATTCTGGGGCTTCCACTCACATGGGATGAGCCAGGCTCTGGGAGATGATCAGGTAGTTGTATGTAAGTAGGCAGGTGCCCCTGTGCCTTATGGTGAGAAGCTGTAGATCACTCATATGCTGATGGTTCTTTTAGCAGTTGTGGGGTTCACTTTAAGAGATGAGAAGTTTAAAAATTAAGCCAGGATTTTGGTGGAAAAACATAGGACTCTTGGGGTGCCAATGAAGTTTGACTATGTGGATAGGGTGACCATATACCCTGATTACCGGGAACATTTCTGATCTACGCCTGTCATCACAGTATAATTATTAGTAGTATTGTTTATCCACTCCCAAGTGTTTCTTTTTGGTGTTGCCTTTCGGTCTCAAGTGTCCCATAATGTGGTCACCCAGTACATAGGACATGTTGACTTCAGAGCAAGTCTGTCTGGCAGTCTGTTCCCTTCCCCAATGTTAGACACACTGGGAGAAAGGGATATGGTGGTGGTGTGGGTGGTAAGGGGAAAGAACATTGTCCCAGAGCAGACTTGGGTTTGAATGACCTCTGGGCCAGGCACCAGCTAGGGACCCTATGGATGAGTTCCTTACTCTGTTGCTTTCTCTGAAAAAACTGAAGTAATAAAATATGCTCAGTGTATTATACTTGGCTGTTGAGAGTACCAAGTGAAAAAATGGATAATGCTTTGAAACAATAAGGCCCCATTGGGATGTCAAAAATGGACAAAATACCAACACAATAAATATTTGGTGAATGAATGATCGATTGACTGGCAAGAGAGAAATGTTAAGTATAATGATTATCAATATGTGGTAATGTAAAGCAGCATTTTTTTAAGTCAGTGAGCCTCCTGTCAAGAGGTAGAGTCTACTTCCCCTTTCCTTGAATTGGGCTGGACTTAGGGACCCACTTCTAATGAAGAGATGGGCAAATGTGGCATTGTATGACTTCCAAGGCTAGGTCATAAAAAGTGCTTTAGCCTGGCTCTTCCTCTCTTGGGGTGCTCTTCAAGCCCAGCCACGATAATGGGAGAAAACCCAAGCAAAATTGAAGAGGCCAAGTCCTCAGCCCCAGTCTCGGTCCTAACAGAGAACATTAACATCCTTTGAGATAACTCCAGCTCCAGTCACTATCTGATGGCAACCTTGTGAGGTACCCCAAGTAGGAACCACCTCCGAAGTCCAGTTAACAATAAATGATTGTTTGGGGAAAGGAATGGAGGGAGGGAGGCAGGGAGAGAGGGAGGCAGGGAGGATAAGTGGGAGGGAGGGAGAGATATGAGAAAGAAAAGAAAAAGAGAAGAAGAAACGAAAAGGGAAAAAGAAAGAGAGGGAGGAAGAACAGGAGGGAGGGAGAAAGAAAGAAATGGGCCTGTGTTCTGAGTTGCCCCTCTTGAGGCAGACTGCCTCCCAAGAATGTGAGAAGGGCCATTGTAGGTTTGACTCTGCCTAAGCAGCTGGAAATTCTGGCCCAGACAATAGCTTCTAGGGGAGTGCCACTCAAGGCACTTGGTTTTCTGTAAGAGCCAATTATGACTGTCATCTCCACATTTATCTTAATCTTTGAAATTACTTTGTCAGGCACTACCACCTCTTGGGATAATGGTTCCATAAGCTTCTTCCCTATGAAACTCTTCCAGAACTGGAAAACAAATGCATATTCAATGGATCTACCACTCCTACCATTTCAGAACTTAAAATCACATTCACTCTTTTTTTTTAAATTAAATTAATTTATTTATTTTCAGAAACACGGTATTCATTATTTTTTTTTACCACACCCAGTGCTCCATGCAATCTGTGCCCTCTATAATACCCACCACCTGGTCCCCCAGCCTCCCACCCCCCTCCCCTCCGCCACTTCAGACCCCTCAGTTGTTTTTCAGAGTCCATAGTCTCTCATGATTCACCTCCCCTTCCAATTCACATTCACTCTTAAGCTTCACCTTTGCAAGTTAAAGAGTCTAGAATCTCTCATCACATCCCCTACTGGCAAAACAATTTGGCACCTGAAACATTCAAGGCCTGTGGAGTCCGTGCAAATTCCCAAAGAAATGGGGTATAACTTAGAAATGGATTTGTTAGTATGTGTATGGTTTTAAATGGCTTTGAAGACAGCATGTGGGTTTTTACTTTATTGAAAAGAATGAAATACAGGGACGTCTGGGTGGCTCAGTCATTAAGCCTTCAGCTCAGGTCATGATCCCAGGTGCTGGGATTGAGCCCCGCAACAGGCTCTGCTACCCACTCAATGGGGAGTCTGCTTTTCTGTCTCCCACTCTCCCTCCTACTCCCCCTGCTTGTGTTCCCTCTCTTGCTAACTCTCTGCCAAATAAATAAATAAAATCTTAAAAAAAAAAAAAAAGAATGAAACACATATTGAAGGACTAGAAAATAAATACATAATTCTCTGAACTCAATATTAAGATTCTTAGGTGCAATTTTTATTACATGTCAAAAACTAATTTTGTTCCTTGGGAATACAGCTTCACAATTATAATAGAAAGCACCCAGGGAGTGTTTGCACGCCATCATGCCACCCCTGCTCAAAACCTTTTGGAATTACTGTGTCATGACTTATAGGATAGAACCCACATTACTCAAGTGGCTGGTAGCCATCATCAGCCCCCTATTTTCTAACAAAACGTCAGTTGTGATAAATCCGATCTACTCACCAACTCCCATTGTGCAGCACTGTGTTGCCTTTCCCTGTTGTGTTTCCTAGCCCTGACCCACACAGCTGGAAATCCCCTTTCGTGTTTTTCTGAATTCTAACTATTTATGAGGATTGGTACTTTATGACTGCCTTCTTTCCTAGAGGTCTTCCAAAGATTAAAAATGGGATTTACATATTTTTTAATTACACAAAACTTATTCTAGCTTGCAATTACCATATGAAGTGTTTTATCCAAGAGCAATGTGTGTCAGATCAAATGTGGGATCTTAATGATCTTATTTTTTCCTGTATTTTTGAACACATTACTATTCCATTACCTGGAATTATTGTTACTCATCATCCCTCATCATTACTCATAACTGTTCCCAACTATACTAAAAATAATCATAATTTTTACATGGGCAAATGATGGAATTGTCAAGAAAGATGAACCAGTAGTGAGGAAATCACCATCCTTCAGTTTTTCTTACTGCTAAAAGAAATGTATTATCTTTCAAAGGGCATAAAAGTAGGCAGTACATACCATCTTTGTAGTCTGCATTTAGCCTTCACTGAAAACAAATGACAATTCAAATTTTTTCATTTTCTACTCTTAAAGGCAAAGAAAAGAAAATGCACAGGGGAAGACACTTCAAATAGACAACCAGAAGATGAAATTAAAAGAGACAGCAGCACTCTAGACTCTAATAATGATAGTAAAATTTATCCTTTAAGTGAAATCTCAGACAGCGAGTCCTCAGATGGCAGTATTCTAATTCTAATGATCTTTCTCAAATTTAAGAATCAACATATGAAAATGTATTTTTTTTAAGATTTCTTTATTTGAGATAGAAAGTGAGTGGAGGGAGGGGCAGAGGGGAGAGAAAGAATTTCCAGCAGATTCCCTGCTGAGCACAGAACCCAACATGCGTCTCCATCCTAGACCCCAAGATCATGACCCGAGCCAAAATCAAGAGTCCAATGCTTAACCAACTGAGCCACCCAGGTACCCCTGAATGATGTATTTTTAAAGACATGATGGGAATACAGTATTTTCATCCAGTTAGTCAATCATAGGAAGGACTTCTTCATGCAATAATTTGTGACAAGAATCTGGCCTATCCCATTTTGCTAAAAGGATATGTAATAGCATTGTTTCGTTTTCAATGACGTTTGTGCCTCAAAATTTACTTGCTATGAAGAGGTTTACCATGTTTTGATTCTTTTTAAAAATCTAATAAAGCTGTTTCTCACTATCCCTTTATTGTCACTTCTGTATTCACAGAATGACTTAAAAGATAAATAAGCCATTGAGCCTTCTTGATGATGACTATTTTTCCTTGTGTCTTGAGAGTTCAGGTCCTGCTAGAGCTCCACCTACCTTCTGAAACCTTCCCTTCTGTTCCAGCCCACCCTGAACTTTCCCTCTCCAGAATTAATGTTCCAAGAAGCTCCTCCATTGATCGAAGGAGAGTGCAGTGAAAAAAAGTCATAGCTTCAGGGTGCAACAGAATTGGATTTGAATTCTTGCTCTCACTACTTCCTATTTGTAGGAACTTAGGGAAGTTTCTTTGTGCCTCTGAACCTTGTTCTCTGAGTCTGAAAAGTAGAGGTTCTATTGCCTTCCTTGAATAGGTCTGCATTAGCTTGCTAGGGTTGCCGTAACAAAAATACCACAGACTGGCTACCTTAAAAAAGAGAAATTCATTGTCTCACAGTTCTGGAGGCTGAAAGTACAAGAGCAAGGTGGCAGCAAGGTTGGTTTCTCCTGAGGCCTCTCTCCTTGCCTTGTGTCTTCTCCCTGGGTCCTCACATGGCCTTTACTCCAAGGGCACGCAACTCCAATGTCTTTTCTTCTTCTTATGGGGACACCAGTCATGTTAGATCAAGGCTCCACCCTTACAACCTCATTTAACTTTAACTACCTCTTTAAAGGCCCTACCTCTAAATACGGTTACATTGTGGGTTAAGGTTTCGACATATAAACTCTGGAAAGACACACCCCATCCAGAGCAGGGTGCCATGAGAATTAGGGAATATGCCATATATTACATACCTGTTTGTCGTGTAAGCCCTGACCATTGGCTTTTCTTTTTTTGTAAGCTTTGACTTTGGAAGCATCTTCAGAAGATGGCTATCTCGAATAAACACATCACCAGCCGCATGAGTAGAGGAAGAGCCAGGCCACCTCCTGCAAATGAGGCTACTTTGTTTTAGATATCTAGGTTGCTTTCAATAACTGATCATTTAGGCCACTTGCTTTTTTCTCTTCTCTCACTTTAAATTCCCACTCATACTTTAAAATCACCAATAGACTTGAACCTGTAAAACCCTAGGCCCCCACCCTTTACCCCAATGAAAGCTGAACCCCAGGCCCCACTCTCTCTACCTATGACCTCATTTTGTGGCCCTGGGTATGCTATGAAATTTCCAGGTCCTATAAATAATAAACATCTGTTTTGGGGTTTTTTTTTTTAATTTTCCTGATGGTTATTGCTAAAGGGCATCTTGCAATCATAATAAGAACCACAAGGGCTGGTCCAGCCACAACAGTGGTTATTGATAGGCTCAGATTAGCACACAACACTGGTACACAGAAGATGCTCGATTTAAAAGTATCTAAAAATAAATAAGTAAGCAAATAAATAAATAAAGTATCTAATTTATATACAACATTTTCTTTACCCATTCTTCTAAGGATGGACATTTGGAGGGGTGTTATTTGCAATAGACAATATGGAAGTAACCTAAGTGTCCACCAATACATGAATGGGTTAAAAAAAAAAAAGATGTTGTATATATAAAGCAGAATGTTACTTAGCCGTAAAAAAAAAAGAATGCCATTTGTGGCAATATGGAGGACCTATAAAGTATTAATCTAAGTGAAATAAGTCAAACAGAGAAAGACTAATACCATATGATTTCACTTATAAATGGGACCTTTAAAAAAAATCAAATGAATGAAAAAAACACAAACACACACACACAAAATTGAACAAACAACAAAAAATACAGAAAACAAATTGGAGGTTGTCGGAGAAATGATTGGGGGATGAGCAAAATAGATAAAGAGGGTTAAGAGGTATAAACTTTCACTTACAAAATAAGTAAGTCACAGAGATGAAAGATAGAGAAAGGAAATAGAGTCAATAATATTATAATAACATTGCATGGTGACTACACTTATCATGGTGAGCAGTGAGTAGTATATAGAATTGCCAAACCAATATGGTGTGCACCTGAAGCTAGCATTACATGGTATGTTAATTATATTTCAATTAAAAAGAGGGGAGTATCTAATTATCATTAAAGTCTTTTGGCTTATAGGTCAATAAATTTTTTTCAAAATCTTTAAACAAGTTGAAGTTGTAATAACCATGGTTATTACAGAATCTATTTGTTAGACATTCTTGTGACACATTTTTCCCATTAACCTGCACTTGTTTCCTTATATGAATCTTTCCATGTTTGTCTCTCCTCACTCCCAGTGAGGAGAGTATAAAGTTCTGAATAGTGGGAATCATGCCTTCCACTCATTTGCTATATTAATGAATTTAACACTCTGCACACACTCAGTGCCTAATAAATGATATATCCTTGAACGTGCCTGATACATGGGTAAACACATAGTAGGTACTCAGAACATACTTGGTGATTGACTGTATCAGGGCATCAGGTTGTTTTCACATACAGGGTTCCAAGATACAGGAGATCCCCACATTTGGGGTCTGAAGAATGGGTTTAAGTCTGGACTTTGCTACTTACTAGCAAGTGACTTTAAGCATGTTACTTAACCTGACATTCCTTTGCTCACATGTAAAATGACAACAACAGTATGTATTTGGCATGGTTGCTTTCAAGTCTAAATGAGATAATGTCTATGAAATCACCCATCAAGGGATGCAGTGGGAGATCAGCAAATACTAGTCTAGTTTCTGAGAGCCTGTCTGAATGTGGATCCCTACGGAGGTGAGGGGCCCAAATAAATAAAACTATTGTGCTCCCATCAGCATTTTCAAACAGGTAAAACACAGTTCAGATGAAATTCAAAAGTAGGTTTGACGTGGAAAGATGGGTTGGAGATGTCCCAAAAAGGTAACAAGAGGAACACTTGGGCTAGGCACTGGCCTCAATCTTGGTGTCCTGGAATGTTAAACCTTCAGATTTTTCCAGCACTCAAGGGTATCCCTATTCCCACCAGAGAGACCCACACACACCCATGCACACTTACATACACATACATATACACACTCAACACACTCATATACATATAGGCAGGAAGATTTGTTCTATGGGGCCCTTACTCCATTTCCCATGCCCTCCATAGCCACTGGGGCCAAAGATGAGGGGTAACAGATTCATGTAAAGTCATTTAGATTCTCTCTTTTGGTTGATTCCTGATCTGGGGCAAGGAACTGCAAATAGTTCTGGAACATTTTGTGCCAGACCACACAGTGTTCAAAGATTAACAGCATTGGCTCAGAACATGAAGAACTCTCACTGGCCAAATTTGGAAGCAATCTGAGTATCCAAAAAGAAAAATTAATGTGAGTGTTTACAATACTTTGAGGTTGGGTTTGTTTGTTTTTTTTTAAGATATACATTCTAAAACACTCTTAAAGAAGAGGCGGGCGGTGTGTAAGAGAAGGAAAATAGCAGACAGCTCTTCAATAAGAATGCCATTTTAAAATAAAGAAGGAATGATAGACGGGCGCCTGGGTGGCTCAGTGGGTTAAGCCGCTGCCTTCGGCTCAGGTCATGATCTCAGAGTCCTGGGATCGAGTCCCACATCGGGCTCTCTGCTCAGTGGAGAGCCTGCTTCCCTCTCTCTCTCTCTGCCTGCCTCTCCATCTACTTGTGATTTCTCTGTCAAATAAATAAATAAATAAATATCTTTAAAAAAAAAAAAAAGATTCTTTAAAAAAAAAAAAAGAAGGAATGATAGAAAATTATTATTTTGCAACCTCCAAAATAATAACTGATTCAGGCAAATATCATCAAAAAATATCTGCTAAAACTTGTAAGGACACAGTCTCAAAGTTATCACCCCACATATTTCTTATTGATTTGAAGGTCAAAATGTATCATTACAATGGAAAGGCTTCACCAAGCCTTATTACTTATATTACTTATTATTACTTAGTACTTATTACTTATATATTACTTATGTTACTTATTACTATATTAACCCTGTAATCAAACTTGGTATCACCAGAAGTTGCCTCCTGATGTGATAAAATAAGAAGTGCACAGTATCACCTAGATAGCTATTCTACCAAAAAAAATATGTTTAATCTGGATCTAATCATGAAGAAACACCAGTCAAAACCGGAATCCAGGATATTGTATATGACAACTGGACACAATGTTTCAAAGCAATCGATATCAAGAAACACAAGAAGGCAGGATGACTGTTCTAAATTTTTAAATGACCAAAATATACAATATAAAAACTTTTATTGGATCCTTGATTTAAAAAAAAAAAAATTGTAGGGGCACCTGGATAGCTCAGTCAGTTAAGTATCCAACTCTCGATTTTGGCTCAGATCCTCATCTCAGGTCCTGGGATTGAGCCCCGTATCAGACTCTGTGCTTAGCATGGAGTCTGCTTCAGGATTCTCTCTACCTCTGCCCCTTCCCCTGCTCTCTCTTTCTCTATCTAAAATAAATAAATATTTTTTAAAATTACAAAGGAAAATGTTTGACTCTTGGGAAATTTTTAAATCTTTTTTTTTAATTTATTTATTTGACAGATAGATCACAAGTAGGCAGAGAGATAGGCAGAGAGAGGAAGGGAAGCAGGCTCCCTGCTGAACAGAGAGCCCAATGCGGGGCTCGATCCCAGGACGCCAGGACCATGACCCGAGCCGAAGGCAGAGGCCCCAACCCACTGAGCCACCCAGGCGCCCCGACTCTTGGGAAATTTTTAACATATGCCAGACTTCAAATGACGTTGTTTAATTACTGTTAATTTTCTTAGGTGCAATAAAGATATAGTTCAAAAGACCATCTCTCCCTTAGGAGATCATGCTGAAGGATTCAGGGGAGAAGTGTCATGGTATCTACAACATACTCTCAAATGGTTCAGCCAGCCACAGACCTCTCTGGCCAGACCACCTTGAATGTACCTGATTATAAATGTTTCACCCAAAAAGCAGTGTGTTTGTGTTTGGGGAAAGAGAAAGCACATGAACATGGAAAAATTCTAACAATTGATTAATTTGATAGAAGGCTTATTGTTCTGTTCTTTCCAATTTTCTATGGGTTTGAAATTTTTTTTAATAATAAACGAGATCAATAACCTCTTTCTTGGGTATTTGTAATTGGGATTTAGAAATGTTAAGTCATTCTAGGTTGGTCACTTAAACCTAAAAATTGAGTTGTTGTTGTTGTTGTTGTTGTTGTTGTTGTTGTTTTTAAGAAAAAAAAAATATAGGGGCAGCTGGGTGGCTCAGTGAGTAAAGCCTCTACCTTCATGGTCTCAGGGTACTGGGATTGAGCCCCGCATCAGGCTCTCTGCTCAGCTGGGAGCCTGCTTCTCCCTCTCTCTCTGCCTGCCTTTCTGCCTACTTGTGATCTCTCTCTCAAATAAATAAATAAAATCTTTTAAAAATAAAAAAAGAAAAAAGATTTAAAGGACAAGTCAACCCAGAAGCTGAGGGCAGCCACCTTCTACCACATGCTTGGAAAATCAGAGAAAACAAGCCCCAATCAAAAGATGAAAGAAAGAGATACCCAGAATGATGCTGAAAAGAGAGAGACCATGTAATCCTAAATGTAGAAAAGACAAAGATCCCTAGAGAGTTGCTCCTTGTTTCTGAAGCTTTGGTTCTTGGTCTCTGTACCCTAGAAAGCTAGTGGCAGTCCTTCCATCAGGTTCTTGGAAGTGTTTCTGTATCCAAAGTCCTCCTCTTTGTTAAAACCAATTTGAGTGAGGTTTTCTGGCACTTGTAACCAAGGTGTGTGTGTGTGTGTGTTTGTGTGTGTGTGTGGTGGGGAGGATGTGGTACAGTTTTATTTTAATTGAACATATTTTTTTGTTGTGATGGTAAAATACACATAACATGAATTTTACCACATACATAGCCTCCCCCACTATCAACATCCCCTACCAGAGTGATACCTTTGGCATAATCAATGAACCTACTACTCTGACACATCATAATTGTCCAAATTCCACAGTTGACTTTGAAGTTCGCTCTTGGTGTTGTATATTCTATGGGGTTAGACACATGTAAATGCTGTGCATCTGTTATTTTAGTATCATACAGAGTATCTTCACTGTCCTGAAATCCTTTGTGCTCCACCTGTTCATGCCTCCTCCTCCATCCCAACCCCTAACAACCACTGATCTTTTCACAGTCCCCACAGTTTTGCCTTTTCCAAAATGTCTTGTAGTTGAACTCATAAAGTAAATAGCCTTTTCAGATAGGCTTCTTACACTTAGTATTAGGCATTTAAGCTTCCTCCGTATCTTTTCATGGCTTGAATGCTTTTTTTTTTTTTAAGCACTGAGTAATATTCTGTAATATTGTCTGGATGTGCCACATCCATTCACCTACTGAAGGGCATCTTGGCTGCTTCAGGTTTTGGCAATTACGAATAAACTTGCTATAACCATCTGTATGCAGGTTTTTGTAAGGACAGGTGTTTCCTTTTTTTTTTTTTTTTTCAGATTTTATTTATTTGACAGAGAGAGATCACAAGTAGGCAGAGGCAGGCAGAGAGAGAGGAAGTGAAGCAGGCTCCCCACCAAGGAGAGAGCCCGATGCGGGGCTCGATCCCAGGACTCTGGGATCATGACCTGAGCTGAAAGCAGAGGCTTTAACCCACTGAGCCACACAGGCGCCCCGGGACAGATGTTTTCAGTTGCTTTGGAGAAATACCAAAGAACACGACTGTTGCATCATATGGTAAAAGTATATCTAGTTTTGTAAGAAACCGCCAACCTGTCTTCCAAATTGGCTGTATCATTTTGCATTCCCACCAGCAATGAATGAGAGTTCCTGTTGCTCCATGTCCTCACCAGCATTTGGTGATGTCAGTGTTCTGGATTTTGACCATTCCAGGAAGAATGTAGTGGCATCTCATTGTTGTTTTAGTCTGCATTTCATTGATGACATATGGTGTGGAACATCTTTTCATGTGCTTGTTTGCCATCTATATATCTTGGTGAGGTATCTATTGAAGTCTTTGGCTCATATTGTAATCAGGTTGTTTGTTACCTTATTGTTGAGTTTTAAGAGTTCTTCGTATGTTACAGGTAGTAGTCCTTTATCAAATGTGTCTTTTGCAAATATTTTCTTCCAGTCTGTTGCTTTTTTTCTCATTCTTGACATTGTCTTTTGCAGAAAAGAAACTTTTAGTTGTAATGAAGTCCAGCTTACCAGTTCTTTCTTTCATGGACTGTTCCTTTGTACCATAGCTAAAATGTCATCTACATATTGAAGGTCATCAAAGTTTTCTCCTTTGTTATTTTCTTGGAGTTTTATGGCTTTGTGTTTTACATTTAGGTCTACGATGGATTTTGAGTTAATTTTTGTGATGGGTGTAAGGTCTATGTCTGCATTTATTTTTTGCGTGCAAATGTCAAGTTATTCCAACACCGTTTGTTGAAAAGACTATCTTTGTTCCATTGTATTGCCTTTGCTTCCTTGTCAAAGATCAGTTGACTTATATCTATGTGGGTTTCCGGATGTATTTTTACTTTTGTTTTTATGCTTTTTTGGGGTATAGTCTATTTTTTTAGCATACTTTCCTTATGGAGTCAGAAAAATGACAGTGTTAATTTTGGGGGAAAATACCACTTTCTATTCCATAAGTTGTCTTTCCATCTCTGGAAATGATTGAGATAATTGTTTGTGTGATGAAACATTCATTTAGCAAATATTTCAGTATGAGAGGATACTATGTTGCTTGCAAAGACTCTGGATAGATCTTGAAGGTCTTCTCACCTAACCTTAAGTATTTTCTTCCCATTTTACTATGTAAATGTTACTGTAGCAGCATGAAACAAAATTGTAAAAGGAAGGAAAAATTACTATATCAATGATTTCCTTCTTCTTTCCTCCAATCGGTAACTATATCATTTATCCAGTTGTAATCATCTGGCCTTCCTTTGACTTCTCTCCTCAGAATATTGTTTATTAAGTTAAAACCCTCTGCAATCTATGAATATTTGGCACATATACTGCTTTGCATTAATCCTAAATGCCTTTTTCAAGCTTCAAGGGATCCTGCAGCCAGGATCCCATCTCAGTCTCCTCAGTGCCCAGCTCCTAGCATAGCGCCTGCCCCTGAGTCCATGCTTGTTGAATGAATGAACCAGAATATGTACAGTTATGTTGGCAGGGAGGGAATGGTCCATGTATGTTTAAACTGTGCATACACACAAAGCTATGGGGTGCAAATAAGCATGTTTCCACCCCAACCCTGAGCCCTGACTCAGAGCCCTCTGGTGCCTTTTGTCTCCAAGCAGCAAGGAATCCAAGCAGAAAATTCACTATTAATGCCTCAATAAAACATTCAGGTCCTGGATGCAGCCCCATGGAGGCCGTGTGGCAGCCTGGAATACAGATGTGCTACCTCAGGGGGGAGTCCCATTCTCATTTAGTCTTATCTGTCATTAGGATAGGAGCCTGAACTCCTGGGGCCTTGGCCTGGATAACTCTCACATTGGTGGGCAACGTGACAAAAGAAGGCAGAGTCAAGGTTTGGCAAGCACCAGTTAGCTTCTGAAAAATTTCCTCTCCTGGCGATCTGCTCTCAGTTATGTTATTATGTGACACAAGAAGTTAATCACCTACCTTTCCCTCAGAGAAACAATTTCATTATCCTAAGCGACCAAGGGGCTTTGGATTTTTTTTAGGCACTGTGCTCTTGTGATTCAACAAGATATAATTTGCAAGCAATTCTAATGGCACCCGCTCATGTGAATGCTGGCAAAAGCTCTTTGATTGTAATGATGGCAGACAGAGATGGAAGTACCAGCTGTGTGTGTGTGTGTGAGTGTGTGGCCAGCAGAGACCCTGGGTGGGCAGAGGGCATGCAGGAGGGAGAGGTTACAACAAGGTTCTTAGGAAATGTCTTTTAACTGATGCAGAAAAATTGGACTTGGAGATCCATTATTTTATTTTACAAAGGACTAAAATAATTTTCTTTCTCAAAAAAAAAAATCTATTTTGTGTTTTCCCCTTCCAGAGCCATGTAATGGCTTTGGAAAGATAGTCATCTTGCCTGAACAACAACACAATTTCATGAAATGGCATTCTACAATCCTTAAGCCAGGAACTGTTTGGAGAGAGGGAGGAAGAACGGGCCCTTCTCCAGTAGGCACAGGCTCAGACTGTGCCTGACTCTTAGGGCTCTGATAGTGGTGGTGAAGAGAGAGGTAAGTTGGTCTAGAAACTGGAAATGTCAAGAGATTAGGAGATTTTCATGTGGCATTATTTGCTTAAAAAAAATAGAAAGCTTTCAGTGTGATTGCTTGACTATTTCAATGGGGATTCTGAGGCTGCAGTCATCCACACAGAACCAGCCACATGGAGATGGACGAACACCTACTCAGAAAGACATTCTCCTGCTTTCTCCGATCACAAAGTATTTAGTGCCAGCCCTAGCTTCATACTCCCAAAAGACTGCCCTGAGCATATCACCCCTTGTGCAAAAATCTTCAATCTTTTCTGATTGTCAAGGTACCAGTTATTGAGGCCACCATTCAAGGCCTTCTGCTGTCTCTCCCAGTCTGCATGTGCAGCCCCTTCCCCTGCTTCTACAAAGACTCCCCGGCTCAGTCCCCCCAGCCTGCCCACCGTCTCCTATATTCCCCCGTCTTCACCTATCCGGATGTCAGCCATCTTTCAAGGCGCAGCTCAAATCTTCCCTGGTGGCCAGAGCTCTTGTGCCATTCCAGCCAGCGGGGTGTTCATCACCCTTCAATGCCCACGTGGCTTTTGCCGACACTGTTACAGCCTTATACAGTTCACCCTGGAACAATACAGATTTGAACTGTTCAGGTCCACTCATACATAGGTCCACTTATATGCAGGGTTTTTTTTTACAGTACAGTACCATAAGTATATTTCTCTCTTCTTTATGATTTTCTTAAAAATAGTTCCTTTTCCTATAGCTTACTCTATTGAAAGGAATACCGTATGTAATCCATATCACACATAAAATATGAGCTGTTTATGCTATTAGTAAGGCTTCTGGTCAACAGGAGGCGATCAGTAGTTTTGAGAGAGTTGGAAGTTACACGTGGATTTTCAATTCCATGAAGGGGGACAGTTGGCATCCCCACCCCCCATGTTGTTCAACGGTCAACTCTATATCCTTTTTAGTTCTTGCAGCTCATCTTCCAAGCTGGACTGTGAGCTCTCTGAGTGCTGGGATTTTTACTCTCTGTCATTCAGTCTCTTGTCTAAGACCCTGTGCCTTGTGTGTATCAACAAGGAACTGGTGCTCAACCAATGGTGTGTGGGACGGGTTGAGCTCAGAGTGCTTGGCACTGTGCTCAATCAGAGAGAAATAGAAGAGAATATAACTTGCTTCCCTTGGGTGGTTTACAGTCCTCCTGGACAGGCAAGATGTGACCCACCACCCCCAACCCTCCAACCTCACCTCACCAGAGAACTGTGGTGGCAGGGGGAGTCACAACACAAACAGCAAATCTGAATATAAGCAACTGTCCAGAAAAACGCCATGGAAGTGAAGTTCAGGAAAGGAAAAGGCCAATTTTTTTTAAGATTTTATTTATTTATTTGACAGAGAGAGATCACAAGTAGGCAGAGAGGCAGGCAGAGAGAGAGGAGGAGGCAGGCTCCCTGCTAAGCAGAGAGCCCGATGCCAGGCTCCATCCCAGGACCCTGGGATCATGACCTGAGCCAAAGGCAGAGGCTTTAACCCACTGAGCCACCCAGGTGTCCCAAAAAAGCCAATTTTTAACTAGTTATAAAAGCTAGTGGTATTTGAGGGGTGCCTGGGTGGCTCATTGGTTGAGTGTCCAGTGGCTGGCTCTTGGTTTTGGCTCAGGTCACGAACTCAGTGTCCTAGGATTGAACTGGAGTTGGGGGGTTTGGCTCTGCACTCAGTGGGGACTCGGTTTGAGGATTCTCTCTCTGCTCCCTTCCCTGCTCACACACACCCTCTCTCTCTCTCTCTCTCAGATAAATTAACAAAACTTTTTTTAAAAAAAGAGGTAGTTGTACTTGAGACAGTCTGGAGGGGTAATCATTATATTTTGTATTTGTGAGGTAACTTAGAGTTTTCAAAGTCTCTTCATTTCAATTAACTGTATAAATTTCACAGCACTGTTGTTAGGTATCACTATGCCCATTTTAAACATCCCCCCCCCACCACCGTTAGAGGTTGAATCAGGCTCTCCCCACAAAAAAAAAAAAAAAAAAAAAAAAATCATATGTTGAAATCCTAACCCCCAGTATTCAGAATGTGACCGTATTTGGAGATCAGGTTTTTCTAGGGGTGATTAAAGTTAAAGTCGCTAGGATGGGCCCTGATCCAATAGGGTTAGTGCCCTTGTAAGAAGAGGACATTAGGACACAGACACACACAGAGGGAAGACCATGGGGGACACAGGGAGAAAACAGCCACCTGCAAGCTGAAGAGAGAGGCCTCAGGAGGAACCAACCCTGCGGACACCTTGATTTTAGATTTCCAGCTTCCAGAACTGTGAAAAAATAAATGCCCACACCCCCACTCCAGTCCGTAGCACTTTGCAGTGACAGCTCTAGGGACAGCTCTCCCCCCTAATGCTCATACTCAGTCTTATTGAAGCCCTGCTGTCACTTTCCTGCCCACTCAGATCCTACTAGGAACCCTTGACATCTTAATTAACATTTCCTTCAAAACAGAAGATAAACAACACGGGCATCTTCTCCTTTTCACTGAGCGTCCATTTAACTTCCAATGTAATCTACAATTAGTACCGTATTGTGCGCTTTCTAATTCCTAAATTGTCTGGATTACAATCATAGATGCTGTCCAGGCCACCATTCATTAGCCTGTCTTGTCCTCCAGGACACCTCTCCAGGGCAAGGACATCCAGGCCCTTCCCTCACTCTCACCTCACCTAGCACAGCACTCGGCTGGACATTCTGAGTAGTTCAACCTATGCCAGTGAAGTATAATTGGTTGTTTGCCTTGAAATTATATTTGATTAACTCTTCATTTAAAACTTATCTCTTACTGATCACTAAAATTCAACTTTCCCTCAATAGCTCAAAAGCCCATTCATGATTGGAAGCAAAGTTGTGGAGAAATAGGAGTGCTTCTTCATTTTAAAAATCCATTTGTCCAGGGGTACCTGGACACCTGGTGCAGTCGGTGAAGCATCCAACTCTTGGTTTTGGCTCAGGTTGTGACCTCAGGGTCGTGAGACTGAGCCCCGTGTTGGGCTCCATGCTCAGCACGGAGTCTGCTTGAGTTTCTCTCTCCCTCTCCTTCTACTCCTCCCACCCCTCTCTCAAATAAATAAATTTTAAAAATCCATTTGTCCATTATGGACATTGGGGAGGGTATGTGCTATGAAGTGTGTAAACCTGGCGATTCAGAGACCTGTACCCCTGAGGCTAAAAATACATTATATGTTTATAAAAAATATATATATATTAATGAATCAAATCCAACTATGTATAAAATGCCCACTATGTATTAAATAAATACATAAACAAACAAAATCCATTTGTCCATAGCAACATTTTTCTAGATATGTCTCCAAAGAGAAAAGAAACAAAAGCAAATATAAACCACCCCCCAAAAATACACCAAAATACAAAGCTTTTGCACAACAGAGGAAATCATCAACAAATGAAAAGGCAACCTATTGAATGAATTGCTCAAGTATATTCAATAAGGGGTTAGTATCCAAAGTATATAAAGAACTTACACAACTCAACGCCAATAATAATAATAATAATAATCCAATTAAAAATAGAGAACCTGAATAGACAGTTTCCAAAGAAGGCTGATGGCCAACAGACACATGAAAAGATGCTCACTATCACTAATCATCAGGGAAATGCATTCAAAATCACAATGAGATAATACCTTACACTTATGAGAGTGTAAAAAGAGAATCAAAAAGAGAAATAACAAGGGTTAGTGAGGATGTGAAGAAAAAGGAACCCACATTGTTGGGAATGTAAACTGGTGTAGCCACTATGGAGAAGAGTACAGAGTTTCCTCAGAAAATTAAAGATAGAGTTACCCTATGATCCAGTAATTCCAGTACTGGGTATTTTACCAAAAAAAAAAAAAAACAAAAACACTAATTAAAAATACATATGCACCCTATGTTTGTTGCAGCATTATTTGCCATAGCCAAGATATGGAAGCAACCCAAGTGTCCATCCACAGATGAATGATTAAAGAAGATGTGGGATTTATATACAATAGAATATTACCCAGCCACAAAAAAACGATGAGATCTTGCCATTTGCAACAACGTGGCTGGAACTAGAGGGCATTATGCTAAGTGAAATAAGCCAGACAAAGACAAATACTATATGATTTCACTTATAAGTGGAATCTAAAAAAAACAAAGGAATAGACTTTAAAAAAGCAGAAACCTACCTATAAATACAGGGAACAAACTGGTGGTTGCCAGAGGAGTGTGGGGTTTATGGGGGATTGGCAAAATGGGTGAAGGGGAGTGGGAGGCACAAGCTTCCAGTTACACTATTGACTATTGTCAATGGTGTTGTAATAGCGCGGTGCGGTGACAGATGCCAGCGACACTTGTGAGCACAGCGTAACCTACAGAGCTGTCCAACCACATGTTGTACAAGTGAAACTAATGTAACATTGTGTGTCCACTGTCCTTTAGAAAAAAGAAAACGTAAATACTTGAAAGTTCTCTGTAGCAATGGGGACACTGTTTTTCTCTTTAGAAAAAAGTAATTAATTAACTAAAAGTCTGTTTGTGTTCAGATTGGCGGGGTTTTAAAATGTGAAGAGGGAAATAAGATGCCGGTTTCCCAGCTGGGACCCTGCTTGTGTGGTTACTAAGGAGACCAACTGGCTACAGGTACTATAATTAATCAGGGGATTCTGAACAGCCAAACACCTGATGGTGAGAGGCTCTTTACTTTGAGAGGGGAGACTTGCTGGGTGGGTGGAGGTTCCAGGAGTTCAGCTTGGGAGCCTAGCTACGACCGCCGTCTTGCCCTTATACTCCCTCTACTGAAATTTTCAGGTGGCTGTTTTAAAAGCCCCTAAAGCAGCCTCAAAACTTACCCATCTGAATGGAATGGAGTCTAATTCTTGCAGCCACCTTAGCTTGGGTGTCTCTCCTGCAAGAGGACAGCAAGCCAGCATGAGCAGAAGGGAATGACCGTGGCCTCCTGATCACTAGAGATAGGCTTACATCACCTTTCCTCTCCAACAATTTTAATGCATGTATACTGTCAGAAGAACAGAGGGCAGCTTGCTTCTCTAGGACCAGTTATCACACCCGAGGGAAGCCCATGGACCTGGAGGGGCCATGATCCGGGGGCAAAGTGCCCAGGCGAAAACGTTTACCTGACTGTGAGGACCATGTGGTTTGCACCCTTTCTACTTTGCTCTGGCTTTTCTGAGAGGCAAGGTTCTTATGCCCCCCACACAGCAATGGTTGTAAAGTCTCTTCCTAGACTCGCCCCTGCCCTTCCCCTGCATGCCTTATACAAGACAGCCTATCAGAATATGTGGCTTCATTTAACCCAAAGAGAACTCCCAAGTCATTTGGCAAATGACGAAAGAAAAGTTCAGAGAAGTGGTGGCTTTTAGCCCTTACTTTTCCTTTCCCTTAGCTGCACGGGGGAGAAAAGCACTTGGCTACCAAAACTGTGGGAATGACGAGGTGCTCAAAGGCAGGTATGTCATTTAAGATGATTTCCTTACTGGATGTAACAAAAAATCAAAATCAGTGGCTTAAACAAAAACATGGTAGATTAAAGATCAATGGCTCAGGGGCACCTGGGTGGCTCAATCATTTAAGCATCTGCCTGGCTCAGGTCTTGACCCCAGGGTCCTGGGATGGAGCCCCCGTGTCAGGCTCCCTGCTCAGCAGAGAGTCTGCTTCTCCCTCTCCCTCTGCCCCTCCCCCCAGCTCATGCCCGCTCTCTCTCACTCTCTCTCTCAAATAAATAAAATCTTGAAAACAATAGGAAAGTTATCAATTGCTCCAGCGAACAGCCCCTGTGTAGCCACCCCCTTGGTTCTGTAACTCTGTAGTCTCCACCCAGTTTGGGTCTGGACTGTCCTTGGGACCACCTTGAGCCAGTAAATGCAGCAAAAGCAATGGGGCGCCAGCTCTGAGCTTGAGTCTTAAGGGATACTACCTTGTCTCCTTGCCTGATTGTGCTTGCTTTGGTTTGCACCTCGGCCTGGCTATGAGACCATGCCAGACCAGCCTGTTGAAGAGATACGAGAGACACCTGAAGGTGAAGGATAAGACACATGGAGATCAAAGTGCCCCCAGCTGACTGCAGGTTCTCGGGGAAGCCAAATGGAGCCAAAAGAATCAGCCTGCTGACCCCGGCCTAAATTGCCAGTTTGCAATGTCACGAGCCAAATAAAGGATTTGCTGTTCAAGCCCCTGGCTTTGGTGTGACTTGTTAGGAAGCAAAGGTAACTGAACTCTGGCTGATATTTGAAATAGATACCTGAAGTTTCTCTCTTTAAAAAAAAAAAAGTTGGAGGTCAGAAATCCAGGATTGGCGTGGCATCTGCAGACTTATGAGGGACCCAGAATCACCCTGTCTTTACTCTTCATCATCTTTCGTTCATGGCTTTCATCCTCAAAGTTGTCTCATGACCAAGAGAGCTACTAGAGCTCCAGCCATCACATTCTTAATCTCAGCAGGCAGGTCGGAGGACAAAGAAGGGGCCCCTTCTAATGGAATTGGCCCCCTTTAGAAGAGCTTTCCTGGAAGCCCCACCCAATGACTAGCAGCTTGATTCTCACTGGCTACCTTGAGCTGGGAGGAAGGCTGAGACATGGAGCCTTTTAGCAGAACACGTTGCCCCCTAGAATAAAATCAAGGGTGCTGTTTAGTAAGGAAGGATAGAGGAATGAGTACCAGGAAGGCAACCAGGAATATCTGCCCCAGTATGCGTGAAATCAAGCTCCAAGCCTCAGATCCCCCCCACCCATACACCAGGATGTAAAACTGACTACAAGTCATGCTAATTTCTGAGTTCATAGTGATGGCTTTGACCTGTAATAATAAAGTGTAAGCTTCAGGCAATCAAGGTCTAAGTGGAAAATCATGGGTGTGTTGGTCTCCCGGACCGTTTTGCTGTGAATCCAGATGGCAGAGAAATGTTATTCTTAGAACTTGTTGCTCTTCCCTTGAAGCAGGTGCTTTCTTACTTGCTTACTTTCTATTTTTTTCTTTTTTTTTGATCGAGATGTAATTTACATAGCATTAAATTCACTATTTTAAAGGCCATAATTCAGTAGTTTTTAGTACATCCCCTACATTGTGCAACTCTCAGCACTATCTAATTCCAGAGCATTTCCACCACCCCCCTCCTAGAAAAACAACAACAACAACAAAAACCAACCCAATTTTGGGTTAGCAGTCAAGCAGTCAAAGCAGATGAATTCTTTCATCCTTCCCCGCTGATCTCAGGTCCATGAAAGAGCCAGACTTGCGCCACAAGAGGGTACCTGAGCTCCTTGTACAACATGGGCTCAAATCTTGGGATTCTGTAATATTTTTGCATCTTTTTGGGAGGGCCGAGGAGAAAGTCATGTTGCAATTTTCCTGGGACAAAGAGAAGCACAGCATAACCTGGGGACGCTGGGGACCTAAGCATCGCCTTCCTGGGCTGACCGTGATCTACCTCCCCACGGGGAAGGGAAGGGGGATCGGTCCTGAGAGGTGCGGGCATCTTCAACAGCATCTGAGACTCCAAGGGAGATGACAGCAGCTTTTAAAGTACTCTGTTGTGACACTAGATGTTGACAGGGGATTTTTAGATTTGGTGGGTATTATTTAATGTGAAAAGGGTGAAGGGGGTGCAGAACTCATTTATTAAAGGTCTCATATGTTCCAAATACTAATAGAATCTCATTTTTCTCCCCACAATGGTCCTGGGAGGTATCACACCCATTTTACAGAAGGAGGACCCGAGGTTCCCCAAGAGAAGTAACTTGTTCTGACAGTAGAGACAGAATTTCAGACACTTCCTTCTGAGTGTAAAGGCTCAGAGTTTTACATTGTGTCATGCTGTGAGCACCTGCGAAAGTGCCTCCTGGCATGACCCATGGCAGGTAAGATCCTCTCCCCTGAGTGGCCTAGTTGCTGCCGCCTGGGTAGGGACAGTGGAAGGGGCTTGGCTTAGCTCAGTTCTGGGCTTCCCTGTGCCGGGGGGAGCTTGGCATGAGATTCCTCTCCTTCTGCCCTGTCCCTCTTCTTTACTCCTCAGTCTAAAAGGTTGTTCAAGGAGACTCCAGGATTGGGGTCCACCTCGTCACTTTCACCAGGAGCCTTTTTTTCTGACTGACTTGCCAGAGCTCCCCATCAGTCCTCACCGTGCCTCTGGAAGCAAAGGGAAAGCAGCTGGGGGATCCTGGCAGAAGAGAGTCCAGGTAAAGCAGGCTTGAGAATGGATGGGGGGGGGCAGTCACAGGTCTGAGCACAGAGCCAGGGTTGGGGTGGGGGGAGCAGGGAGCAGCCAGGAAGGATTGTAGGTTCTGCTGCTCGCTTGATTAAGGGGGTCAGCGTGTGTATGTGTCATCGAGGTGGGCAGGGAAGGGGAGGGCTGTGCGTGGGGTGGGGGGAGGATATATATACGCTGGTGTGGCTGATACGGCAGAAACGAGCCTCCCAGCCGAAGGAGCCAGGCTACCCACAGCTCTCAGGTAGGCAGCTGCATGCGAACCCCAGCCCCAAGACAAACAGCTGGGAGCCCCGGGAAGGAGCACAGCAGCCAGGGGCTCTTTCCTCACCCTCTCTCCTTTGTCCAGGGTGGATGCTGCTGGCCTCCTGGAAAATTATTTCTCCATTCCTCTTACTTTCAGTGCTCAGCCAAGGGGTGGGAGGGGGGACGGCTGAGGTTTTTATCCTGAAGAGAGAGATGCAGAAGAGCTGAACTTGGAGATGAGAAAAAGTTTTGATTCCCCGGTTGTGGCCCTGACTATGTCGTTGTTATCTGCTGGGAAAAGGTGGATGCAGGAGTGAGATGAGGGGAGGAGCAGGCACTGGGGCAGGGGGCTTGTGCGTGATTCCTGTGCGTGGCTGACTTCCTTTCTTCCCTTGCCTCTGAGTGCAGAGTGCGTTCAGGCTGGTTTTCAGCATACCCCTGAACTTGATTTGGAATGGGATTTTTCCGTCCTACGGGAACCCTTCTCCCTTACGCACTGAATAGAAATTGCTGGTAATGCTGTGGGGAAAGTGGGACCCGGGGCGTCACGCTCGACCGGTACAGCGCGGAACGCGGCCACTGTGTGTGAGACCCACGTAGATTTCCGCAGGGATGACCTTGGACGTCCAGACCCTGAATTATGTGGTGGTTTCTTCTTTTTCTTTGCATGTTTCTCCTCCTGCCCATCTCTCCCACTTAAAGGTCTCTGCTGAGTCCTGCTGAATATGACGTTCAGAAGTCATCCAAACTCTCGCTCTTTCTCAGCCTTCTTTTCTGTCTCCTTTGTGCGTCTCTCTCCCTCTCTCTCTCTCATATACACACACACACACACACAAATACTCTCTCACTCTCTCTCTCTATCTCTCTGCATATCTTGCTTCCCCTCCCTTCATTACCCATGCTTTCTTCCCCACATTTCACTCTGAACACGGGTAAGTTCTGGGGGAATTTCAAGTGAAGCAGGATGATTCGGGAGATGGACTATTTAAAGCAAGCTGCTTTGGACTTGAATACCCTGATCCTAGGCTTAAACATCTGTGTTTCGCTTCCTCGAGCAGCCCATAATTGCCCCAATTATAACCAATAACATTGTTCGGCAGACTAACAAAAGATGAGCTTTGCATGGCATTCGCCAGCAAGCCTAAACCGGAGTTTTCAACATAGATGGGGGGGGGGGGGAGTAACTGCCTGGCTTCTTATCAAAACCTCCCAAAGAAATTGCTGCTCTTTCTCACTGCCTGTGGGTAGCTGCCGCACGCACACTCCTTTTTCCCATTTATAAAGTGAGGCAGGGAAATAGTCAATACACTTCCACTGATGCTGTGATACCTTGAACAGAAAGGATCAGTGTTCCTCTGGGCTTGCTGAGTCCTCTGCAGGCGAGGGTGCCTGGAGAGACCGTCCTCAACCACCATCTCAGTAAAAGGAGCAGCTTCCACCCGCCCATGTGTGCTGCCCCGTCGAGGGTCCTATGCTGCAGCCTGGGGTCTAGGGGTGCAGTTCTGTTCTCCGTGCCCCTGCTTCAGCAGCTGAAGGCTGAAGGTACTCAGGGATTCAGAGAATGCGGGAGATCTTGCATTGTCAATGAAGGGAGTCATTGCAGGATTAGGCTCAAACCTGTGCTCTCTGGAGCCGATGACAGGAGCTGTCACAAAGCCATTCTGCATTCAATCAATCCGTTATTTATCATCCACACTCCACCAGGCAGGAGAGGCGGGGGGGGGGGGGGTGTTCTGGTGGATTCAACAGAGGTGATGATAACAACCCTTTATGCTCATGCAACGATTTACGTCTTCGCGCTTTTGCACCCATTATCCCCAGCAAACAGCCCGGTGAGCTGGTGTCATTGTCTCCGCGTTGCAGGTGGTGAAACTGAAGCTGAGAGCTCGGCTCCGCACCGTGTCTGGGAGTCTGAGCCCTGGGAGGACTGAGTCCAGCCTTCCTGGCTTCTGCACACCACCCCCTCTGGGCCAAGGGTGCTCACCAGTTAATGGGGGCGAGGGTCAGACAACACAAACACAGTGAAACAATTAGAGGACAACGCAAGGTTGGGTGTAATTAAGTCCTAAATTGCATGGTCCAGACAGCGAGTGCTGGGGGAATTTGGAAGAAGGGGCACTTGCTCCCGGATTCCGGAGATTCGAACTGGGCAGTCAAGGAGGGTTGAGGCTTTGGGGAGGGAGGTGGCAGCCAGGACAAAGCCACAAAAGGAGGGCAAGGGAATCAGCCTTGATTGAAACCTACTGTGTGCCAGGAAGGGAACTAAACTTGTCCACATGTTTATTTTATGCTAACACCCCCTCCCCAATGCACACACATCCAGGCATGGTAGAGGTGTGAAGGTTACGGTGAGTGTTCTATGCTTTTATCAACAGGGTTCAATGAGCTCCACTCCATAGCCCCACGGCTCCTGAAGCCCAGGACAGAAATTTTGCAACTGCATCTGGGGGGAGCTACTCATCAGACATTGTAGGAAGGGAATGGGCCCTTCTCAGGAAACAGGAGTCCTTCCGACAGCATCTTGGAGCGGTTTCAATGGCTGAGAACTCATTAAGCAAATTGGATTTTCTCGACGCTTTTATTTCAACGCGCATAGGTGCTCCCACTCTCTATTCTGAGGGTTTCTTACTAACCACAGACCTTGAGATCTGGGGCACACCCATTTTGGGGGCAAGCCGATTTTCTGGGCATCTCCCTAGATAGGCTCCAATCACGTTTGGTCTTGACAGTCTGTGATCTTGTGGTTTTTCAACTGTTAGCTGCTCCCTCAGCATTGCAGAAACGAGGCCTGCCCAGCTCTGAAGGGCCTGGTGTGGCAGATGAAGTGAAAGGTTTGCTCCCCAGGAGTCTAAGTCTGGGTGAAAATGTCAGTGAATCATAGAGCCAAGGCTCAGAGCCAAGCTCCGCTCTTCCCACACTCATCCTGTGCTTCCTCCTCACCCCCATCCTCATTCATCATTTCATTCGTTCAGCCAAGAAGCACATGTGACACTCATGATAGGAGGCTTGTAGTGCTAAGTGTCAGAATGTCCTCAGCTTCGTAGGAACTCACATCCCTGCAGCTGAGCGCTAACTGAACGAGTTTAGGCCCACGGTCTCCCAAAGGGGTGTGGATGCCCCCCGTGATCCGCTGGGCTTTGGGAAACGGAAGCCTTGTTTTCTGTTATCTTTCCTAATTGGCACTTTAGTGGGTTTTAGAATGTATATAACTTACGAGTCAGTTGGGAATGTGTGCTCACAACTGTTTGATTGCTGGGGGCAGAAGGCTAAAGAAGTCTGGAGAGTGCTGTTCTGGATTCATGGCTCTTTGGCTTATGGGTATTTTCTAATCTTTATGAAAGAACATTCAGTGATTTTAATATAAAAGTAAATGAAAGCTTTTAAACATCCATTTAAATTATTTTGACCGGGGGCACCTGGGTGGCTCAGTGGGTTAAGCCGCTGCCTTCAGCTCAGGTCCTGGGATAGAGCCTCACATCGGGCTCTCTGCTCAGCAGGGAGCCTGCCTCCTCCTCCTCTCTCTCTCTGCCTGCCTCTCTGCCTATTTCTGATCTGTCTGTCAAATAAATAAAAATCTTTAAAAAAAAAAATTATTTTGACCGCCTATGTGGAACCATGGGCCAGAATCAGGAAGATCAAAGTTCAGAGGGACCCCTTTCCAGCTTTGAGGCAGCCCTGACAAGAAATATGTCTGTGGTGCCTCTCCAGGTCCTCACCGGAGCCCGGGCTGCTGCCCTGAGGCCACTTCCTCAGGAAACCCTCATCTTCCCTTCCTCTTCCCTCCCCCCTTCTTGCTTCCCCTTCCCAGGACAGCACACATATCCGGCCACTTAACAAATTAAAAATACTAACCATCTCACCCAACTGCCCCTTTCTGGAGAAGGGGAAGCTGAGGCCCGGAGAAAGAAAGGGCCTTGCTCCAGATCCCACAGGGAAACAGAGAGCAGAGGCTGGAGCCCAGGACTCTCTCGTTTCTAAGCCCAGGGCTCTGGCTCATTCATTGCTCACCAGCACCAACCCTATTTGGTCTGTTGTAGGGGGTGCAGGACACGCTTTGCCCTCCACCTCCTCTATGCTCGCTCCCTCTTCGCAGGTGGAAATTCAGAGCAGAAGGAGGACCTTTTTGAATGTAAGTGAAAGGAGAAAAGGCCACTAAAGAGGCCTCCCTCAGTAACAGCTGGTGAACTAGCAAAATCCCATGTAGGATTCCTGTCTAAGATGAGTCAAAGAAATGAGGCGTGTGGAAGACACACCCCTGTGCCTATGGGCAATAAGAAACTCCTTTGGGAAGGACAGGCAATAATAAGGACGTTGCAATAGGTGAGAGGGAGCCCAGAGCTCAGGATAAAGGGGGATCGTTAGGATGAACTCGCCTACCCAGAAACAGACAGCAGCAGAGATCCTGAGTGGCCTAGTGAGAGCAGGAGCTCGGGGATCAGATGGGCTTGAGGCTCCCCTCTGCCACTCTGAGTCATTACTCCTCTGTCTTCTCAACTGTAAAATGGGGATAATAGCACTTACCCCACAGGATGGAGCTTACAAAGCAATTAGCCCAGCACTGGCTCATCATACATACTCTAAATATGAGAGTAAGGTGATGACGGTTGAAGACAGAGATTGGCCCAGGGAGATCCCTCCAGAACTGGCCAACCGTTCTGAAGCAGAAGCAGTATGTAGAGTTTATGGTTTTCCAGAACACGCCGTTTGACGTCAGCACGTCAGAGTTTGAGTTCTGGCTCTGCTATTTATAAGCTAGATGGTCTTAGCCCAGTTGCTTAACCCCTATGAACTTACGTTCCTCTCAAAAAGAAGTATGGTCTTAACCCTTGGTTCGAGGATTGTAGAAGAATATAAAAATCTTTTGTGACTTGTAAAGAATAATATCTACACACAGGGTTGCTGAAAAGAACAGAGACCATGTACATGCCTCTAGAAGGAAGGCTGTCCCTCCCCCCTTCTCCACTAAAAGCACCAAACTTAAACAGGCTTTCTCAGAGGCCATAAGATGAAACTCAATTAACTTCCAGCTTCATACGTAATCCTCCAAACAGATAAGCAACTAATTATATTGCCCTGGGAAGCAAGATTACATGCAAATAGATTAAGGCTAAAACACAGTGGTATTTTATCTCCATAAGCAACAAGGCACAATTAAATTTATGAGGTGTCGTTACCAAAATAAGAGGTAATTAAACATTTCTTTATTCAATAAGAGATGTCCAGATTATAGCAGCACCACATGAAAGGGTTAGCTGAGTGTATTTCGCTTGGTTCACCAAGTGAAATACAAGCCAGGTGAAATTCATACATATTCTGGGCAGTTCTATTTACTGATGGTCGTTTTCTTGCAATAAACCACCTCCACCGCCTGTCCTGATCCCCATTTTGCAGTTGAGAAGACAAACACTTGCAGGTAAAATAACTCACCCAGAATCACACCGAGGGTAAAGATTAAATGTATATTTATTTATATTTATGAATATATTAATCATGAATCAATATATTAATCATGAATCAATTAGCTACCCACCCCTCACCTTACTTGGCATTAACTGATACACAGAGCTACAAGAAAAAGCACATCGATTTCGTGGAGATTTCTTAAAAATGAAAAACTTCTACTGAGCTTCCAGAATTCAACCTAGAACACAATGGTACTCGGTGTTGTGAGAAGTACCAAAAAAACAAAATACAGTCCGCTCTGTGAGGATAATTAGATTTATTTTGAGCTTTCACTTATATTGGCCTCACCAAAATATGACAGCCTTGGAGATAGACCTTGGAGATAGTCCCATTTTAAGGATTCTTGGAATTGCTGAGAATAAAGAGCTTTGTGTATGAATGGGTTTTAAACAAGAGATGGAGTCACTTGTTCAGAGTGAGGGGTGGGGGGACAGAGAGGGTAGGGAGGTTGGAGCCTGAAAGACAGGTGTCCCATGAACCCGCCGGGAAGGCCAAACTAATGCCAAGTAGATTCAAGAAGGTTTGCCAAGTGCCAGACCAAGGACAGCTCATGTTTTATATGCGGGAAAGCTACCAGACGCATTTTACATGCTAAATGTCCCAGGAGCTCATCTTCTTTCTTCACCTCACCCTAAAAACCCATTTACCCAGAATATGAGATAACAAACATCAGTCAGTCCACTGGGCATTTCCTGAATGTGCAAGTAGCCGCGGTTAATGAGGTTCATGAAAAACCTCAACCGGAGAGCATTTCATTAACAGCTGTCACAACTTATCAGCTCAGCCTATGCAAACATTATGTATTGCAATTGTGTATGAGGAAGAAACCCGTCCCTCTTCTCCTAGCCTTCCCTTTCCTCTGCGACATGCAGACACTGCCACCATGTGCCCAGAGAGGGCACAGCCATGCCATTCTGGACAAACGTTACAAAAATGTCTCCCAAAGAGAAGGATTGAAATTTAGTAGGATAAGAAATGGTAAGGCAAGTCTCAAATTAAACAAAAGACATAGGCAGTCCTCCGTTTAAGACTCGTGTTTATATGGCGGCTGTTTGAAATTCAAGACACATTTTCTCTTCAAAAGGACCTGTGTGATGAGGTTCTATAGCTTGTGTACCAACACCTATTTGACCTGCAAACTTCACATAGGACACTACTCCAACCGTGCCTCACAGCACTTTGTAACCAGGCTTCTGCTGGAGCGTGCGTGGGGCTCAGGATGAGAATGGCATCTTGCCTCACTCTGGAAGACCCTGTTCCCACCCCAACCCCCTCAAACTCAACACTCACCTAAGAGACATGCTGTCAGCCCCACAGATCCTGAAGCCCCACAGATCCTGTGCCATTAGATTCCTGGGCCCTGTGAGGCCGAGGCTCCTGGACACTCCTCAACTCTCCGTGAGCTAGGGAGAAAAAGAATGCTCCTGAGATACTTAGCAAACATTCTGAGCACATCTTAAGTGCCAGAAATACATGGAACTATAGAACATGGTCTCTGCCCTTCAGAAGTCACCATCCAGTGGGACAGACAGACACAGAAGTCCAAGCTTACAGTACAATGTCACAAGTGCCATGCAAGGGACGATGACAATATCATACAGTGAAGGCTATGCTTTGAGCTCTTCCTTTTATAACTTTTTATTCAGGACTGGTTATGTGCCAAGGGCTGGCACAAACAGCCTATAAACACCAACTGCCTACAAACACCAACACGTTCATGACCGTGTGAGACAAGTACTGTGATTGTGCAAGTTTTACGGATGAGAAGCTGAGGGGTTGAGTTACGATATGGGATCTGGACCCAGTCGGTCTGTAGTGAGGAGCAGATGAGAAAATGCGAATCACAGCTCAGGGACACAGGTCTGTTGTGCCTGGTTGACAGGTCCCTGAGGCTTTCTTCCTTCCCACTGTGATGTGTTGCTTCCCCATGCCTTGAAGCAGAGGAAATTCATTCAACTCCATCCAGGGGTCGGAGCTGGCTTCCCAGAGGGGATAATTCTTGAGGTGTGTACCAATATGAGTGGGAGACAGGTATTCTGGGCAGAAGGAAGAACATGTGCCAAGGTCCAAAGGCATTAAAAACAGGATAGAAATGGGAACTCTCCATGTTTCACTAGGACCAGAGGGGATGCCAGTGTGAACAACAGGAGACAAAGTTAGAAAATTGGGGCAGGAGCAGTACGCAGTCCCAGTGGGGTTTCAGTATGAAGTGACATCATCAGATCTGGAGATGTCTTGGTGGGAGGCCAGATCATTAGCTGGACTAATTAGAAGGTCATCACAATAACCAAGATAGGAAGTCTCAACTAAGGCACTGGCCCTTGGAATAGAGAAGAAAATGCATATGAGAGGTTTCTTTGTATCAGGGTTTGTCTTCATTGTTCATTAGCCCTGGAGCCCCATTATCTGGAGGGTAGAGTCCAAATCCTTTGGATGGCAAACAAGGGCCAGTTCCATCTGAGCGAAACTTCTCTTTCCACAAGGAGCTTCCCTTAGGCCGTGAAAGCAGGTGGCCCTGGGACACCAGCGCACTCACCACCCCCTCACAGGCTGTGGTCCTAACACAGCCTTTCCAAAGGCTGTTTCCTGGTCCTCTCACATGCCCTCTTCTTTCTCCTCTTGGCAAACTGTTACTCATTCAAAACCCATCTCAAATGTCCCCTCATGGACTTAACAAACACGACTGAGTATCTTTTCATGGACAACCTCTTGTTATGAGCTACTTGGATGACACAGAACAAGGCCAGTGGTGAATTCAACTGCAAGACCCCCTTCCTTCTCTTGACATGCTCCATTCCACGCCCATCTTCCACCGGGGATTCTCAGACTTTAGCATGTATCTGGATGTCCTGAGGATCCTGCTAAAAAAGCAGCTCCAACTTTTCAGGAGTTAGGTCCAGGGTTAGGTTGAGGGTTAGGACCCTACATTCTGGTCCCTTGTGATGCTAAAGCTGGTCTGTAGGCTGCATTTAACAAACAAGGCTTATTTCTCAGTAGAGTCTGATGAAAAAGCAATAAGACAATAATTTTTATTTTTCTAGGCCGGGCTCTTTGTTGGAGGTCAAATTTATGCACAGTGAAATGCACAGGATTTAAATGTACAATTCCATGGGATTCAGCAAATGTACAGACCCCTGTGACCCATACCTCAGTCAAGAACATTCGCAACGTTCCCAGAAAGTTCCTTTGCTCCCCTTTCCACTTAATCCTCCAAGTAAAGCTGTTTCTACAGGGACACAAACCGATGCAGTCCAAGGAAATAGCTTTCTGATTCAGGAGGCTTGATCACAGAGTAAATTTAAAGAGAAGCAGGAAAAACTGTACATCTCTCAGGCAATCCCACATAAAGAATGTCAATGACTGATCTAACTAATGATGGTTGGAGCTATTATCTTCATGTCTTGGTTCATTTTTCAATAAAGAACCACACATACCCAGACCTGTGTTTTGCATGGACGAGCGTGGTGAGCACAGAGTCCCTGGGATCAGGAAGCTAGCTCACACCTCGCCCAGGAAACAGACAAAGGGCCCAGAGTGGGGAGGCTTCTGGGAAGAGCAAATTCTGGCACGCCGGTCATCCCTGGCTGAGACAGAAGGCTGGTGGGGGGAGAGACAAACAAAGTACACAAGTCATTCATAAATCTCACTCTCGCACGGCACTTTGCAAACCTTCCCTTACGGATCTCATGTCTTTGCAACCGCCCTGTGCCAAGACAGGTACCGCCATTCCCCTTTCATAGGTATGAAAACTGAAGCTTGGAGAGACCATCTAAGGTCCCACATTGGTAAGTGGCAAAGTGAGGCCTTTAGCTCCCTGGAAACGCTTACGCAGGTTGAAGCCAGCTATGTGGCAAGGATCACAAGGGTGCTCTCCTTAGAGGCCCAGACACTAGCCTCTGCCCCAAGGGGCAGGCTCCCTGTATCCTCCATGACCCATATCCTTCTGGGAGGGGAAACTTGGGCTCTGGTGCTATCTCCTCTGGTGCGTCCCCCCATGTGAGGCCCCCACAGAATAGCTCTTCTAATGGCCGCCCACCCTCCCTTGTGTTTTGGCATTTTAGCCCCCGGCTTCCTGCTCCTGCACCATGAAAATCCTGCTTTGTGACCTCCTGCTGCTCAGCCTCATCTCCAGTGTGTCCAGCAGCTGCCAGAAGGACTGTCTGACCTGCCGAGAGAAGCTCCGCCCGGCTCTCGACAGCTTCAGCCTTGAGGTAGGCCCTGGAGCATCCCCCTCTTCTCCTCTCTCCTTCCTCCAGACCCAGAATGAGAAGTTCCGGCCTTGCCCAGAGTTCACGTGACTCGCCTGGTGTCACGTGGTCAGCAGGCCCCAGAAGCCGGGCCTCCGCATCTTCTAAGTGCACACCCTGACATCTTTCCACTTCTCCACATTCATATAAAGGCCTGCGTGTGCTGCTATTTTGTTCCCATTATTAAAATAATGCACACTCATGTTGGAGGTTTTGGCAAATTCAGAGAAGCCTATAAGAAAGAGAATTACCTTTAATCCCACCTGTCAGAGAAAGAACCCTAGTTTTTTCACTTGCTATATTATACCAGCATAATTTCCCCCACGTTATTTTACTTTAAGTTCTTTCTTACTATGAATACGGCTTAGTTTGTTTAACTCTTCCCCTCCCGTTGAACATGTACGTTGACCTTCATTTTTGGTATTATAGGTAATTCTACAATGAATCCTAAATGTTTCCTCATACTTTAAGGTTTGAATTTGAGATGCTAATCTGGCATTAGATTTCTTTTCACTAAATAAATTGCTTTCTCAATGCTTTCATGTCAGTCTAAATAGTTATTCCTCTATGACATTCAGTATAACTCAATTATTTTTTCTTGGTAGTCAGACTTCTTTCTTTTTTTTTTTTTAAAGATTTTTTATTTGTTTATTTGACAGACAGAGATTACAAGTAGACAGAGAAGCAGGCAGAGAGAGAGAGAGGGAAGCAGGCTCCCTGCTGAGCAGAGAGCCCGATGCGGGACTCTATCCCAGGACCCTGGGATCATGACCTGAGCCGAAGGCAGCGGCTTAACCCACTGAGCCACCCAGGCGCCCCAAGTCAGACTTCTTTCAAAAGATGTTGTATTTGGGGGCGCCTAGGTGGCTGAGTCTTTAAGCATCTGCGTTTGGCTCAGGTCATGATCCCAAGGTCCTGAGATCGAGCCCTGCATCAGGGTCCCTGGTCAGCGGGGTAGCCTGCTTCTCCCTCTCCCTCTCCCCTGCTTGTATTCCCTCTCTTACTGTTTCTCTGTCAAATAAATAAATAAAATCTTTTTTAAAAAAGATGTCATATTTCAAACGTTTCAATCTTTTTTTACTTTGATTTCTTTATTCATTACTTTTTTAAATTTCTTTTTTATTTATTTTCAGCATAACAGTATTCATTATTTTTGCATCACACCCAGTGCTCCATGCAATCCGTGCCCTCTATAATACCCACCACCTGGTACCCCGACCTCCCACCCCCTGCCCCTTCAAAACCCTCAGATTGTTTTTCAGAGTTCATAGTCTCTCATGGTTCACCTCCCCTTCCAATTTCCCCCAACTCCCTTCTCCTCTCTATCTCCCCATGTCCTCCATGCTATTTGTTATGCTCCACAAATAAGTGAAACCGTATGATAATTGACTCTCTCTGCTTGACTTATTTCACTCAGCATAATCTCTACCAGTCCCGTCCATGTTGCTACAAAAGTTGGGTATTCGTCCTTTCTGATGGAGGCATAATACTCCATAGTGTATATGGACCACATCTTCCTTATCCATTCGTCCGTTGAAGGGCATCTTGGTTCTTTCCACAGTTTGGCGACCGTAGCCATTGCTGCTATAAACA
This sequence comes from Mustela nigripes, assembly GCF_022355385.1. Lineage (NCBI taxonomy): Eukaryota > Metazoa > Chordata > Mammalia > Carnivora > Mustelidae > Mustela > Mustela nigripes. Next base: position 120,636,704 of record NC_081557.1, on the reverse strand, counting down.
TTGGGGTACAGATGGCCCTTCTTTTCACTACATCTGTATCTTTGGGGTAAATATCCAGTAGTGCAATTGCAGGATCATAGGGTAGCTCTATTTTTAATTTCTTAAGGAACCTACACACTGTTTTCCAAACTGGCTGCACCAACTTGCATTCCCACCAGCAGTGTAAGAGGGCTCCCCTATCTCCACATCCTCTCCAACACTTGCTCATTTTGGCCATTCTAACTGGTATAAGGTGGTATCTCAATGTGGTTTTAATTTGAATCTCCCTGAGGGCTAGTGATGATGAACATTTTTTCATGTGTCTGATAGCCATTTGTATGTCTTCATTGGAGAAATGTCTGTTCATATCTTCTGCCCATTTTTTGATATGATTGTCTGTTTTGTGTGTGTTGAGTTTGAGGAATTCTTTATAGATCCTGGATATCAACCTTTTGTCTGTACTGTCATTTGCAAATATCTTCTCTCATTCCGTGGGTTGCCTCTTTGTTTTCTTGACTGTTTTTTTGTTTTTGTTTTTGTTTTTTTTGCTGTGCAGAAACTTTTGATTTTGATGAAGTCCCGAAAGTTCATCTTCACTTTTGTTTCCTTTGCCTTTGGAGACATATCTTGAAAGAAGTTGCTGTGGCTGATATTGAAGAGATTACTGCCTATGTTCTCCTCTAGGATTCTGATGGATTCCTATCTCACATTGAGGTCTTTTATCCATTTTGAGTTTATCTTTGTGTACAGTGTAAGAGAATGGTCGAGTTTCATTCTTCTACAGATAGCTGCCCAGTTTTCCCAGCACCATTTATTGAAGAGACTGTCTTTTTTCCACTGTATATTTTTTCCTGTTTGGTCGAAGATTATTTGACCATAGAGTTGAGGGACCATTATCTGGGCTCTCTACTCTGTTCCACTGGTCTATGTGTCTGTTTTTATGCCAGTACCATGCTGTCTTGGTGATCACAGCTTTGTAGTAAAACTTGAAATCAGGTAACGTGATGCCCCCCATTTTATTTTTGTTTTTCAACATTTCCTTAGCGATTCAGGGTCTCTTCTGATTCCATACAAATTTTTGGATTCTTTGCTCCAGCTCTTTGAAGAATACCGGTGGAATTTTGATCGGAATGGCATTAAAAGTATAGATTGCTCTAGGCAGTATAGACATTTTAACAATGTTTATTCTTCCGATCCAAAAGCATGGAATGGTCTTCCAACTTTTTGTGTCTTCTTCAATTTCTTTCATGAGTGTTCTGTAGTTCCTCGAGTACAGATCCTTTACCTCTTTGGTTAGGTTTATTCCCAGGTATCTTATGGTTCTTGGTGCTATAGTAAATAGAATCAATTCTCTAATTTCCCTTTCTGTATTTTCATTATTAGTGTATAAGAAAGCCATTGATTTCTGTACATTGACTTTGTATCCTGTCACATTGCTGAATTGTATCTATGAAAGACCCACAGCAAATATCATCCTCAATGGGAAAAAACTTGCAGCCTTCCCATTGAGATCAGGAACACGACAAGGATGCCCACTCTCACCACTCTTGTTCAACATAGTATTAGAAGTCCTAGCAACAGCAATCAGACAACAAAGAGAAATAAAAGGTATCCAAATTGGTAATGAAGAAGTCAAACTCTCTCTCTTCACAGGTAACATAATTCTTTATATGGAAAACCCAAAAGACTCCACCCCCAAACTACTAGAACTCATACAACAATCTTTATTTTTTTAAGATTTATTTTTTAAAAGATGTTTTTATTTATTCATTTGAGAGGGAGAGCATGAGTGCAAGCAGGTAGAAGGTCAGAGGGAAAAGCAGAAGCAGACTCCCAGCTGAGCTGGGAGCCCCAGTGCACGGTTCAATCCCAGGACCCCGGGATCAACACCTGAGCCCAAGGCAGCCACTTAACTGATTGAGCCACCGAGGCGTCCCTCAAACTCCTCAGCCTTTAAAAACAACCAAAAGTAATGACAGTCCCTTAAGGCAAGTGTGCAAACATAGACCATACCTTCACATGGGCTAGCTCACCAATAATGAGCAGATGCAGCCCCTACAGACCCAAACACCAAGCTCTTCCCACACCTGCTCTGTGGTTTTTGAGCCTATTTTCTGAACAGTAATAACTACCATGTCATGAAGAGCATCCCCAGATAACCCATCCAAAGTTTCTACCTCCTTCTCATTCATCTATTGTGGTTTTTCTGAGCATTTACTGTATGCCGAGACCAGAGCCAGGCCAAGGGATCCAAAGGTAAGCAGATGGATGGAGTTTGCAAGCGGTGGGAAAGAAGATCCCACAATCCCTCCAAGAGGGATTAATTATTGGGTGCAGGGGAAGCACAGAGCAGTAGCCCCCATCCTAGACTTTTGGGACTTTTAGAGGAACAGACATGTCTAAGGAGACCTAAGGAGTGGGAGCAAAGAGGCAGGGGGAGTGCTCCAGGGGGAGGAGGGAGGCAGGGAGCACCCAAGCAAATGCATGCATAGCCCGGAAGCAAGTGGCATGTAAGGAACTGAGAAAACAGTTTGGGGGAACACAGAAGACCCACAGGCCTTTGCTTTGCAGCTCAGAGAGGTTTAAAAGTGCATCTACAAACCACTTTTCTCTGGTCTTAGTAAACAGAGCAGACAATTTACTTCACGTGTAAACCAGTGACCAGTTGATAATCTGATAATCACCACCCTGCTCAATTCTCAATTTGCCATCTAGACGAGACAGGAAGCTATGCACAATTCTGAGTCCTCTTTTTCTACTTCCTGTTGGGCTCCTGTTCTTCTCCCCACTCCGTAAACACAAGTGACCCCCAAGATTCTCTCTCTCCTCCCTCATCCAATACTCCTACTTCAAAACTCAGATTAAACTTCACCTGTGAGAATACTGTGCTGATTCTCCACCTGCCCCCAATACTGCCAGCCCCTTGCTCCTTTGAACCCTCACAGACACCTGTGTCTGCTAGTCTCTCACCAAAAGGTATGAGCGTCCTTTTCTGATTGTGCTGGGGATCCACAGTGCGCGGCACAGAGCCTGACACAGAGCCATGGAAATTGTAAGACTACCAGACCCTTAGTCTCCTAATGGGTCAATACCTTGCAGACGCAAGAGAACCTGGAGTGTGTTTCCATCCCTCCCTACCATCTTAAATCTCTGGGGTCCAGACAACACTGATAGATACTTCTTTGAAACAGGCCAGATAATGGCCAGTTAGAGCCTCACGGTGAGGGATAAATCCTTCAAAGTGCCTGCTGACCCTCAGAGGACCTGACTGCCTGATTGTTTTGTTTCTAGTTTGTATTCGCTTTTAACCTACTTTTAAAAGTTTGGTGAGATGCCTAGAATGTTGGCAACCACATCTCATTTCCAAATCTTGCAAGCCTTTTCCAACTCTGTGAATTATGGGGGCTGGGGGCACTTAGATGTTTCAGCAAGGATCACCTTCCCAATCCCTCCACTAAATTATGTAATACTGAGTGATTCCCAGGACCCCTGACATCCTTGGCTTTATCAAGAAGTTCCATGTTTCTCGCTCCAGATCAATGGTCCAAGTATGGCTGGCTTTTTGTTAGACTATCATTCTGGTCAGTAAATGACTCATACACCCAAACCCATTGCAATGTCTTGGGCATCCTTCCTCCTCATTATAAATGGTGCTTACGCCATCAGCTTATGTTGAAACAATTAGACTCGCTGAGTTGTTTTAGAGACAAATGAGAAGGTAACCCTCAAGGTCTGGGAAATTAATTTACAACTTCCTGAAACTTGATTAATAGCAAAAGAAACAAACTTCTAGTGCTTTCTATCCTTCAATACCTGAAAACTCTTACTAGTTGATTTGCAGTGGGAGTTCATAATATGTTTTTCTCTTGCACTATTCATCTGCTTGCCTGCTAGTGTTAGCCCTCAGACATTTTAGCAGAACCTCCTACAGCAAGTGGCTCGCAAATATCTCTTGGTCAGAAGTGATTTGATTCTTTAGGGGCAGAAATTTGGCAATCTCGATGAGCCCCTTCTTTTCCTTCCAATGGGCTCACGTGCCTCTGTTTCCCTAATGTTCGATCCCAGACATCCAATGGCCCTTTGCTCAGTTTCCTCACAAACCCAGCTTTACAGATCAATTTGGCACCAATCTGAGACTTTCCAGATGCTCATCCACGCTCTGGCTTAATATAGCAATGTCATCCATGTGGGCTGGGAAATGTGTCCAGCTCACTTACTAGATCATTAACCAATCTTTGAAAAGAGGCTTGTGGGTCCCTTAGACCGGAGGGTTAGGCATTAAGCTCATTTGTCCATCTGCTGCTACAAATGCTGTTGTGAATTTGGCTTCCTCGCATTTGCCCAAAACCTTCTCCTAAATCAAGAGTTGAGATGATTTTGTTCGCATCTAATTCTTCTAACAGTATGTTGAGTCTCTGTATAGCCCATGCATCTGGTTTGATCATAGATTTGCATTTTCTCTGATTGACACCTAATCTAATTACCATCTGGGCTTAGCAACCCGGGGGCTCACAGAAGATCTAATAGCCTCTAGGCTTAGCAACCTCCAACTGTTCTTGTAAATGGACGGAGCAGAATCATTCCACAAGCATTTGGGGCTCCTATTTTGTGGGCAGTGGACCAAGTCTGCTCAAAGTCCATGTGAGCTCCAAAGTTTTACCCTTCTGCCGGCTTTCCCTGTGCTCCCCGTGCCTTCCTGCTCTCCCCTTGACCCTGTGGAGTAGGACTCCTCCCACTCACCACTGCGGACACTTTAGGCTGTGTAATTACAGGGGGCTGACCCGCACAGTGTAGACTGTTTGCCAGCATCCCCGGCCTCTGCTCGTTGGCTAACAGTAGCATATCCCTTCCCCCACCCACCGTATAACAACCATAAATGTCTCCAGACATTGCCAAATGTCCCCTGGGGACAAAATTGCCCCCACTAGACACCCAGGGCTTTAGAGTAATCAGCCAGTAGGACGATGATCTGAAAGCGTACAAGTTGGTTCTACCTGCTTTTCTTCAAAGTATTTCAGGAGCAAGCTAAATACAGACCCAAGCAACCCTCCCTCTGAAGGAGACTCCGACCACTGTATTGCGGGATGATCCCTTCCTCCTCAGGGCAAGTTCCAAAGTAGGATTTCTCAAAGTACAGTCCAGCCTCAGACTCACCTGGGTGTTTGCTAAAAATGCAGATTCCTGGGCCCCACCCTGGACTTACTAGATGAGCATCTCCAGGAGTATAGGTTAAGGATCTGCGATCTAACAAACCAGCAGCAAGTCTTGAAGAACCCCCAGGTTTGTAGCTACCTTTGTGTTCAGGTCTGCCCTCCCCACCTACGGAAGCTGCTTCCCATTCATTCTTTCGTACCCAGTGACACTGTGGGTGTGAAAAAGGGATTTCTCTACATAACTCTGCTGAGTTGGCACTGATACTAGTTCTGTCAGCACCTCTGAGGAAAGTCGAAATGGAAAAGGCATGCTCACGACTTGTGTCTCAGCAGAGACCACTGTCACTACCTCTGGCTAGCCGGGGGCGCTCCACAGGGCTGCACCTTAGAAATCTTATTGGAGAAGAAGAGTGGCACTCCCACTGGCTTCTGTCTCTTTCTCCTCTCTGGTCTGGCAGAAAACGAGCATTTTTCCCATCAGAGCTTTATGTTTTAGTCTTGCAAAAACGTTACTCTTATACTCATGTGCACTGATTTGCCTTGCAAGGGCACAGAGCTCATGGAATAGGAGGTGTCCTGGGTTGGAACTCAAGACATTTGGGTTCTTGTTCAGGTAATATCTTGTCTAACAGTGTAGTTTGGGACACATTACTGAACCTCATCATAACATGAGAACATGGACTATGTCAGTGGTTTCCAAACCTACACAGATAGCCCAGAATTACCTGAGCTTTGTAAAAATAAGTTTTAAACCCTTGTTCTAATTCCTCAGGAATATAACTGGCTCTTGAATTCTGTCTTTTTTTTTTTTTAATTAACACATAATGCATTATTTGCTTCAGGGATACAGGTCTTTGAATCATCCGTCTTACACAATTCTCAGCACTCTCCCTAGCACATACTCTCCCCAACGTCCAAAACTCTGAGGGGCACCCTGGTGGCTCAGTTTGTTAAGCATCTGACTCTTGATTTCAGCTCAGGTCATGATCTCAGGGTCATGGGATCAAGCCCCACCTGACATCAGGCTCCACGCTCAGCAGGGAGTCTGCTAGTCTCCCTTTCCTTCTGCCCACCACCACTCCCACTCTCTCTCTCACTCTCAAATAAATAAATTCTGAGAGAATTTGAATTCACACCCAGACCAAGCAGAAGAGCAGACTTAAGGGGGAGACTGTATATCACATAATTAAATTTACCTGCTAGTAAGAAGGACCTAAAGTGACAGTGGCTTAAATAAGACGGAGATTTGGTTCCCCGTGAGGAAGTTGGGAGGTAGACAATTCAGGGCCAGTATGACAGCTCTGCCAAAATGTCCAGGTTCCTTCTCTTTCTACTTTACTTTATATGGGTGCCCCTGTCACAGGGCTTCCATCCCCTGAGTCACTTCATGACATCAAAACAGCCAATTGAGCACCAGCCAAAATGCCCACATTCTAAGCAGGAGCCTGGAGGAAGGGAAAAAAGAAGGAGAAAAGGATGCTCTCCCCAGGTAAGTCAGCCTTCTGCTTTCCCGGAAGCCATGCCTGGTCACTTCCAGGTATATGTCAGCGGTCGCCTCTGGCTACAAAGGTGTTTGAGAAACTTATGTGTGGTCTTCAGGAAGAAAGCAAGCGTTCTGTTAAGAAGGAAGAGGGGAGATGGGTATGGAACAAACAACTGGCAGTCTCTGCCCCAGAAGGGAATTTTTTTAAATTTTTTATTTATTTATTTGACAGACAGAGATCACAAGTAGGCAGATAGGCAAGCAGAGAGAATAGGAAACAGGCTCCCCGCTGAGCAGAGAGCCCAATTTGGGGCTCGATTCCAGGGATCAGGGATCATGACCTGAGCCGAAGGCAGAGGCTTAACCCACTGAGCCACTCAGGTGCCCCCAGAAGGGAATTCTTAACAAATTGCATTTAAAGTGCTAATCAGACACTTTGGTGGACGTACCAGACAGGGATCAGGGAAGTGTCTGGAGTTCAATAGATGTCAGGTGGGCACCTGGGTGGCTCCGTGGGTTAAGCCGTAGCCTTCGGCTCAGGTCATGATCTCAGGGTCCTGGGATCGAGTCCCACATTGGGCTCTCTGCTCAGCAGGGAGCCTGCTTCCCTCTCTCTCTCTGCCTGCCTCTCAGTCTACTTGTGATCTCTCTCTGTAAAATGAATAAATAGATGTCAGGTGCTGGACGTACAGACCTGGGATCCCCTGAAAGAAATGACCAAAATCACAGCAATGAACAGTCACCAAGGGGCAGATTGTAAAGAGAGATGAAAAGGATCTTAAAGATAGAGTCTTAGGAATACAGGAAGAAAGAGCACAAACAGTCTGAGAGGTGAATGCAGTGCAGAGAAATTTCAGCAGGGTATGGTCTGCATTGCCAAAGGCAGCACAGTCTGAGAATGAGGGCTAATTTTATCTGGTGACTGAATTCACTGGTGGTCTTGGAGAAGGAGGTTAGTGGAAGATGAGGGCGGGAGCAGATTGCAAGGAGATGAGGCAAAATGGAAGATGCTGAGAGGGAGGCATGAGTGCAGACCACATCTTGGAGAAGCTTGGCAGGGATGAAAGAGGGTCAGGGTCAGGGGCGGTAAAGAGTTGCAGGAGAAGTAGGACTGGAGGAGCCATTTTGAGGGGTTTGGTGGGACAGTTGTAAGGTGTATGATTTTGCTGCAGGCACATTGCACTCCTTGGTTAGGGATCAGGTTGGAAACTTGGCCCACATTGGCATCTATGCCACTCTGAACACCAGGGTTAGGGTTTCGCTCCCCAGATAGGGGGTACCAGCCACACACACCAGTCCTGATGTCCCACAGCTATCCAGACAGAGTAGTAACTCTTGATGCCCTGTAAGCCAGGTAAGAGCTCCAAGATTTGATGAAGAGCTCCATGGCTGTCCATGACAGCAAGGTCAAGTTGAAGTGGGATTTTTCATCTGGCTGAGAACAGAAACACAGAGAAGCATTTGGGGTGAAGCCAAAACAGCAATATTAAAAGAACTTGGAGGTTAGATGCTTCCAAAAGACCTAATCAGAGATAGGAATACGGGAGGCAGGGCCAAGGTCAAGACCATTCAGGAGGGGCATGGAAACATCATGGTCAGCCCCTTGGTCTAGACTAGAAGTGGGAGACACTTGCAGAGACAGAGCAGCACTAGAAGTTGCCAGGGGCCAGGCAGGTCCACTTAATAGCATCTGTTGGCACCCCCCCTCCCCAGCTAAACCTTAATGCCAACCTGCCTACCTTCCAAAGTGTCTTGAGCCTCGTTTTCCATAACTGAAACCCAGGTAATGATAACTAGTGTATGTGGGCTGAAAAGTGAACAACACAGGGTTCACCTTAACGTGGTGATCTTAAAATAGCCATGCAGATTTAAGTACATGCTTTGACATCCGCACCTTCTTAAATCAACTGGCCTCTCTCAAGCCTGATAAGAGAACAAAATAAAATCCTTTTTTATGGGTGACCCTTGTGAGTTGTGCTTGGCTCCAAAAACTTAGCTAGGGCTCTAACTGGTGTAGCTGGGGGCACTCATTCTGCATTGACTTTCTGTGTCACCTGGGTAAATTAATCTCACCTCTCTGAGCCCTGAGTTTCTTCATTTGTGAAATGACAGAGCTGAGGCAGATAGTTTTCTGTATCTCTGCAACTCTGAAATTCTATGAACCTAAGTAACGCCATGTGAACGCGCTACACAGTCCTTAATAAAGAGATGCTTCAGAATCACTTGCATTGGTACTGGTGCGGATTTTGTACCCAAAGGAAGGGCTTTATCTCATTGCCTTGGACTAAGAGACATTCCCAATCCTTCTTTCTCCCACCTCTGTCTTTGCAGGTGTGCATCCTTGAGTGTGAAGGGAAGGTCTTCAGAAGCCCTCTCTGGACTCCATGCACCAAGGTCATGGCCAAGGGCTCTTGGCAGCTCAGCCCTGCTGACCCAGAGCACGTGGCAGCTGCCCTTTACCAGCCAAGCGCCTCCGAGATGGAGCTGAAGCGTATGCCTCGCATTAGGAGCCTCATCCCAGCCCAGAAAGAGACAGAGCCCGGCATGGATGAGGCTGGAGACATGGAGCAGAAGCCGCTGCAGAAGAGGTTTGGGGGTTTCACCGGGGCCCGGAAGTCGGCCCGGAAGTTGGCCAACCAGAAGCGGTTCAGTGAGTTTATGAGGCAGTACCTGGTCCTGAGCATGCAGTCCAGCCAGCGCCGGCGCACCCTGAATCAGAATGGTCATGTGTAGCCGGAAGGGGAGCCCCTCCCAGCTGCACCGCGTCCCCTTCAACCCATGAGTGAGTTGGGTGTGAATGAGCTGGGGGTAAAAAGAAACCTTATATACCCAACTGTCTTAGCCTTCCTCCCATGCCTGGAAGCACGTTAGCCCCCAAATACGTACACACACTGCATACTGCCTCAAGGTGTTCGGCTCCTGGGAGGGGGGGGGAGGTTTATATTCACCTCCCTCCCCACCGTCCCACCCGCCTCCTACCCACCCCTTCTCTAGGGAGTAAAGATTTCCTTAGCATTGTTCCTTAAGGCTGACCACTGCCATTTAGAGATTGGTTACCATGGGGATAATAGTAGCATGTTAAGATAACTAATTCCTCTATAGCTCTCCAGGAGCTCAGTTACTATGGGGACAGTTAAGTGGACTAATCTGCCTATCCAGTTGCCATAGCAACCATTCAGTTCACCTTTCTTCAGAGACCATCTCTAAGAACCTATCGCTGGACCTACCCCCAGCCATTTGCGGTCTGATTTCTGTGGCCGTGATGTTGCTATTTCACCTTCGAAGACAGATTAGCTTTCTTCTACCCTACCCCCTGTATCTCAAGGGGGCTGGATTCCACGGAAACCACTGCCCTTTCCCACTTTGCACCTGGAAAGGAGTTCTCGTTAGGACGAGGAGTTACACCTTCAGCTTTTCTCTCTTCCACTCCTCATTTGTCCATCCTGCCACCTTGCCAGTGTCCCTGAGGTCAGTGACAACATCACTGAGCAAGGTGTAGAGAATGTGGCCCACCTGACCAAGTAGTTTTAGAACAGAGACTAGGAGATCGTCATCTTTCTTCACTTCACTTCTTCCCCAGGGGCCATTTGTGTTTATTTTTGTTTGCTTCCTGGCTTGCTTTTACTCTTCTCTCCCTCCTGTCCTTCCCCCACCCCACCCCCCGCCCCACACCATGGGAATGCTCATACACGCCCTGTATTACAAATCAGATAAAAAACATCAAAACTCCTAATTTATTGCCCAGTCTTACAAACTCCACTTTCCCCAGCCCATCAACCTGTACAGAACGTCAAGTGGCATAGGAAACTAGCTCAGTAGAATTTTCTGAAAAATCTAAGAAAATCCCACCCATCAAACATGTGTGCTTAATTCATATATGGGAATCTGATTATCTACAGAGCCTCATACCTCTTCTTTAACTGTCTAGAAATTACCCTAATGGAAAAAACTAATCAGTTGGTCAAACACATTCCCCAAACATTACCCAAGAGGGACTTTTCCCTGACTCCGGGCATTAAAAAAAAGAAAAAAGCCTACATATGCTGTTTTATTTTGCTTCCCATATGTCAAAGGTAGCCAGATCAATAATACTCTTTAAAGCGTATTAATAAAAATGTTAATCTTTGGCACCCACAATTCAGCATAGGGACAGCCAACATAGCTCTTTGCAGGTAAGTTGGTTTGCAGAAGGCCCATTGCCAAATACAGACATCGGTATTAAGTTGTGAGGAGAAGGCGGCCATGTGTATTTTAGCAGAATGACTAATCTCCAAAGGCCCTGAATTAATCCGCACCGTTTTTGAAGTCATACTCTTGGATCCTTAACAAGCATCCTCTTTCTTCCTAAGCCATATTTGCACAGTACCTAACACAGTATATCCTTCAGAAGGGGCATGGATTGAATTCTATCAAAGCTAAGACATTCTTTCTTCTTAAAGTGGCTCTTAAGGAACACTGAGGCTCTTGTCTAATTCCGAACCACAATTATTTTCTTTACCTAAAGACAGTTTAAAACCAGTCACATTAACAGTAATCAATTTTTTTAAAAAGAGAGAGAGAGAGATTTCAGCTCCTATTCAGACAATTGATTTTGCTAGTTTTCTATTAAACTTCCAGCTGAGAGGCAGTGAAACGTAACTGGTAACTAGCTTTTGTCTGCTGCTTTGCTAAAGATACAAAGTTCTTGACGGAACCATTGGAAACGTTAACCAGCTCATCTGGGTCTATCATTGATTTCTCTCCTTCTTCTTTCTGCAACCGTCTCTCTGTTTCCTTTTTTTGCACACATTCATGGTGGCTGAGTTCCAATAGGAATATGTACTTACGAGTCCACACCAGGCAGCTTAAACCCTGTTTTCATTCACCTACACACACACCCCAACCAGCCCTACACATGCCCAAGATCACGCACACCCCAACCAGCCCTACACATGACCAAGATGTCTCCTTCGTGGGGGATCCTGATGCTGGGCTATTCTGGACTTCTGAGATAACCCAACGCCAATCTATACTTGGAAGGCTGCAGGAAGTGGGGCCTCCTAACACCGAAATGGGATAAAGAACCCTACTCAGAGGGTGTAATGATGTGTTAGGAAGAAGGGACATTGACATGCAGGTCCAGTCCTAGACAGAACTGTGCAAGGGGGTGTCTAGTTCCTGTCCCTTTCCCTGTCCCTTTTCTACTCTATCCTCTGCCCCACACCGTGGCCCTTCCTGACAGTGGAAAGTGAGCAAATTCATTCACAGTGAGGAACTGGTGAAATCTGGTTTACAGAGACAGGTAAGAGCTATAAATGAGGACACTATTTAGCCTCAAGAAATGAAATTACTGCACATGGATTCCAAAAACCAGGGATCAGAGAGCTGTTTCTGGACATAGGGCCTCTGCTATGCCTTTCAAGTCCCAGCTCACAGAGCTTCTTTGTGAGTCCTGCCTGTACACTTGAGGCCAGAAAAATCAGGTATATAGAGGAAGTTAGGGAACCCTACTTGCTGCTTTGAAAGCTCTTTATTTGGTTGATAAGCTTTTCATTGCCTCCTTGCTATTGCTCAGGCAAATAGTATTGAAAGGTCAGAGAAATTACTGGGTTTGTCATTTTAATCATTTCTGTCTCCCCAGGTGTCCAAGTGATCCCCAAAACAGCATGTCTCCAGCCCCAGACCTGCCAGTTGGGAATCAGGACTCCTTTCCCAAGGCACTGAGGCAGGCTTTGCCTCCTGGTCCCCATTCCCGCCCCCAGGGCGGAGAACCTCCACATCCAACCCCCTACTCCCCCGCCCCCGCCCATGGCATGTTTCATGACAACCTTGTTGTTACATCAGAGTGTATTTTTGTAATTCCTCCAGCTAACATATAAATGACCCCATCTTTCCTTCTCACTCCCCTTTCTTCTTCTAGGGGTGGGTCAAAGGAATAGGAAATCAAGCCTGGGGTTTTGACTTGTCACTGCCATAACTTGTTTGTAAAAGAGTTGTTCTTTTGGACGGTTTGTTTTAAACAGATATTTCTCCATTAAACATCTTCTGAGCAAATGGTTAATAAACTGGCTGGCTGTTTTTAAGTGAGGTAACTGAGAAGCCCAGACTCCAAACACGCCATCAGAGCTGCCTCTCTTGGGAAAGAGAGGCAAAAAGTACATGGCCCTGCTTGATATAAAGCATGATGGGGCAAGAACACAGGAGCCTAAATGCCCTGACTGCTCTGCGTCTCGGGATCCAAGTGCGGGATCGGCACCACTGATGGGGCAGCACCCCATTTCTGACTCAGGAGGGATTTGCATTTTTAACAAGTACCAGGTGATGCAGATCTTGCTGGTTTGGGGCCACTGGGTGGAGACACAAGGAAAGAGGCAGAGCTTAGAAGAGCTTGCTGGTATCATTTTTATCTCCCAACATGTTAAGGTATTGTCAGGCGAAGAAACACACACAGACAGGGTAAGCAAGGAGAGTCAAACATCTACCGTGTAGACCAAGCGATGGGAAACCAGTAAGGGAGAGTAAGGAGCTCTTCCAGGAAGCTGGGGAGTCCTGATAAGGGGGGTTACTACTGGAACCGAGGGAGAACAGTAGCTCCATCCCCCCACACCGGGCCCTGTGGCCATTCAGACACTGTGTGCTGCAGGAATGGCCTGGAGATGCAATACCCCAACTTCTCTCTCCCCTGGCCCTTCAAACTCCAGTCTGGTCTCACCTGTTGGTCAAACCCAACTGGAAGCTGGCAAGTTTAGAGTGAGTGCATGCAGCCATCAAGGTGAGCCTGGGAGGTGCCAATGCAGCATGTGCAGCAGGAAGTCACCACCGATGTACAGGGGCTTGGGCAAACTGCAGCTCAGTAATGGATTCTACTGGGACTTTTCTGGGCAGTGGTAGGGCAAGGAAAAGGGGGCAGAAAGAAGCCCTCTGCTCTACCACAAGGTAAGGGGGAAAAGGCCAGAAGAGCACCCCCATACCAGGTTTACCAGCTGCTGGGGCTTGAGTGACATAATCCAGCGCTAGGGTCCGGGGGCACATCACTCTCACCGTCAGGCCCTGTTAAGGGTCCCTAGGTCCCACTCCCAGAAACGCTTGGGTCCTGGAAGCTACATACAGCCGTCCCCGTACAGCAAGAATGGGATGTTACTTTCTGCTTCCCACCCAGACCAGCTTTATTTAGCCCTTTGGGCCATCACTGGACACGGGATCGATGAACTTAGGGAGTGCCCCGTGTTGCTCCCTGTGGTTAGAACCCATCCCATAAGCAGAATATGACTTTTTCCAAAGTCATCAACAAGCTCAGGAACACAACACAGCCAAGAACATATTCTCCACTGTCCTGTAGTACAAGCAGTACAGAAAAAGGACTACTGCCTGAGCTTCCAATCTTAGTGCCTTTATTTCCCAGTCTATGACCTTGGGTAAGTTCTTTAGCCTCTGTGCCTTCCTCTTCTCATCTGTAAAATGGAAATAATGGAAGCACCTCTTTCATTGGGCTATTCAGGTAAGCACTTGGTTATTCACACAAGCACTTGGCCTGGTCGCCTCCCCGGTAATGGTCCCTGTTATTGTGAGCTAATGAATGTGTACGCTTGGTCCAAATGCCATCATTTGTTTACCACCAACAGAATTCTTATCCTTTATAGAGGGAGGGGGCAGAGGGACAGGCACACATTAAATCAGACAATGTACCATTTTATTCCTTATAAAATATATTTCATATTGTTGCTGTAAAAACATTACATTTCACATTTTTTAAAAAAATTTTTTTAACAGTAAAAATAATACTTGGAAGACAGCTGGGGGAAAAGGCGCCAATAAGACAAATTCACAGATGGGATTTATCTCCCTCTTCTTTTTTTTTTTCTCTTTTGGCCCCTGGTAAGGTCAGAACCTGGGAGGACCCGAAGGTAACAGGACAGATTTCTTCAAACAAATGAAAGTTTTCCAAATCGAAATTAATAATGTCCTCCAAGGCGTCACGCTACAGGCCTACTACCACAATGTGGATATAGCACAAGAACGCACTCTGAAATTACAAAACTGCTTTCACAGCCAGCTTAAAAGCCACGTAATTAAATCCAAGCCATTTTCCTCACCAGTCAGGCCATGAGCTTTGCCCCTGTGATCTTCACTGGACCACAGACATCGTCCACGGGACTCAGCACTGAATGAGTACAGTGCAGCTTCCGTATCATTAAGGCTGTCCAAAGCAGGCACCACAGACTCCAAAAGTAATTCCAAGAAATACTCGGAAGAGGGGTAACATCCCTGGAATAAATGGTTTCCCCAAATCACTTCTTTGGAAATCAGTCCTGTCAGTTCCAACTGCACATCTGTGGAACCTTCCCTCCTGTCAGAGTCTGCGGCCCCCAGGTGGGCTGGGAAGTAGGGAGAAACACAGAGATGAAGAAAACAGGCATAGTCGCTGATCGGCTCACAAGCCACCCCCAACCTCTGGGAAGAAACAGCTGGGGCAACCCCAAGGACAGACCCCATGCCAAGGACCAACACCACAGCCACAAGATGGAGGAGTGGGAGGACAGAGGCTGGAGGCGGCCACCACCACCGAAAAGGAGAGAGGAGATGACAGGGACAGGAAAGGCTACACCAAAAGAAAACGTTAAAACACAAATATCAAACAAACAAACAAAAAACCCTCAGTTTTTAAACTGTTTCATCCATTTTTTTTCTTTCTCTCTTCCTTTGCTGCCTCGGGTACCCACGTCAGGAGAAGCCTACCTTACTTAGAGGAAATCTTTACATCCAGTTATAGCTCCACGATCCAAACTGAGGGGGAAAAGGAAAACAGCTTTTCTAAAGACTCAGCAAGAGCTGTGATGAAGGACGGGAGGGTGGGGCGGGGAGACTGCTCCGGCAGAGTCCTCGAGTGTCAAACGCTCCCTCCCCTCACTGGTAAGATCTGAAGATGGACACCGAGGGGAGGGAATGGAAGCGAGGGGTCAGGACAAGCAACAACCTGCTGTCAGCTTTTAATTCTCAGGGAGGTGGAAGGGACAGGAAGGAGAACCCTGGGCCGCCTCTTGCTGGCCTGGTCTCGGGCTTTAGGGATAGATTCCACATACCTTTTTTTTTTTTTTAAACTAAATTATAAAAACATACCCCATCACCACCAAAGACATCCCATAGATGTCTTTCCCTCCATCACCAAAGCCGGGCCACTCTCACTCATCACACCATCCTGCCTCTAAAGGTTGGCGTGTTTGCTAACACTCAGGGTGTCACAGATTGTCAAGTGCCCGCACAATTCCCACACGAAGTGGCCCAAGGAGCCTCGAAAGCCAGGGAGTTGCACCAGGGAGAAGAGGACAGCCTCATGACACCCAGGGGATGGACGCTGCTGCCGAGCCACGGGACAGGGGCCTTGGTGGGATTCCTGAGCCCCTCACCTCTGGGATGCAGGAGCAGCGCTGATGCCCCAGGGCAGGTGGCACCAGGTGGCCTGCTCTTGCAGGCCTGAGGAACTCCCAAACAAATCTTCAAAGAAAGTGGAACTCCCAAACAAAACGTACCCTCCCCTGAGGGCTAAGCATGTCTGATCTCAATTAAGCACAGGTGGGAGGGCACTGAACTCCTCACCTACATCTCCCTTCACATGAACCACAATAGCTTTGCTAATTTGCAAACCCCAATGCAGGCTCCTCTCAGTCCCTCAGGGCTCCAGAAACCGCAAGTGCTAAAGCCCAGAAGCTGCTAATCTGACCCCATCTCACCAGAGTTCCTCAGGGCTCCTTCCCTCTCCCCAGTGCAGGCAAGAAATGGTGCTCAGCAGATAACCGGAGGTGGTTACTCGGGATCAAACCTACCTTCCCATCATCACAGGGATTAGAAGGACATAGATAAAAATCCAGAAGCTGCGGTCACTGATGGGAGAGATGTCCTTCCTACTTGTCACTTCACGAGGGAAACTGGATTCTCCTGGAAGAATGATCTGGAACCTGCCAACTCCCTCTCCATCTCTGGGATAAGCCGCCGCCTACCTTTCTAGCTCTTCTTGTCTCTTCCCTCTCCCCCCACACCACCCCTAACCGCAGCCTTGGGAGGAAACAGGACAATCCCTGGGAAAACCAGACAGAGGAACCTGTGCAGGGCATGCCAAAGGGGGCCTCCTCCCCCAGCGGAAGGGAACTTTAATCAGATAAAAGGCTCTGAATGCACGGGGCAAAGAACACAAAGTGTTTCAGAGGTGTCATGTCCATAACTGGAGGCAGGAACGTCAAGAGGGAGTTCATTTACTCAGATAACAGCAGAGGGCATTCACAGATCCTGCAACCCTCCAGCTCTTCCTCAAGGAAAGAGGGGGAAATGGTCAAGGTAGTTAGTGTTTAACTGCCACATTTTCGAAAAGTGAATTCATATAGCCTTTTGGCTCAGCTATCTGGGGACAGTCTTTAAAAACCTACTAGTCTGGGCTTTGAGAAGAAGCCATACAGTATCTGTTGGGAAACAACCCAACAGCTGAGGGACCCCAGGTTCAAATCGTTGTCATCAAGAAAGGGTTTTCCTTTTACTTCCATGGAAGCCACTCGGTGAGAACAGGCTCTCCCTTCTCCCAGATTTGGGGGGAGAAGAGGGGCCAGCTGCACCTTAAAAAGTGCACAGATTCCCCCCCACCCCCATTCTCCCCACCCTACCCATGACAGGTCCTGCTCTTGGACTCATCAGCCAGAACTTTTTTTTAAGACAAGTAAATCCATCTTGCTCACAGTCCCTTCAGGAAGAGCTGAGAAAGCAGAGACTTCACCAACTCAGCAGGAAATGGAATGAGCTGTTCTGTCTTTTGAGACATGCAAACTAATCCCCTAGAGAGAGACGTGGAAAGAAAGGGTAATTAATTCTTTGGTCTCTGGTTCACTGCAGAATACCCTTGGTCAGTTTTGGCTCTCTCCTATTTTGGCGTGGGGGTTATTTTCCTTTCTTCTTTTAAAAACGAAAATGTTCCCAAAAAGGGTGAGGGGGGTGGGAAATGTTTTAACAACTGAACCTTAGCCAACAGAGCCCAAACTCCCAATGTCCACTCTTCATCTTTTAGGTTTCCGCCGAGGGCTTGTGACGGAGCTGTCTTTTGTCATCTGGCTGCCATTTGGGGCAGGGCACGAAGAGGACAGGCCGGTGGGACAGGTTCAGTCCAGGAAGCGCTGGCAGGCCTTCTTCCAGCGGCAGGCGGTGCACCACTGGTCCCGGTGCTCGATGCCATACACTTTCCGGCACTTCTTAGCCTCCCCGCGGGCTTTCCTGTCACAAAAGAGTCAGGAGGGTATAGACACGCCCTCCTGGTTAAGACCTGGGGCACAGCTGGAGGAGCAAAAGCCTCTCCCCACCCAAGTGAGTCCCTGGGCCACCTCCCCCACTGCAGGGAATAAACCCCGAACCTCAGAGACTCAGGCGGTGGGCTTGCAGCAGGCAGGGTGGGGACGGATGCCAGGAGGGTGGCCTCGGGAGCCAACGGGCTCACTCACCTGGCACTGCTCGGGGCCCGGGGTGGAGAAGTAACAATCAGGTGAGATTTCACTGCCGGTGGTGGCTGCTGGGGCTCGCTGAAGCTTAGCGACCGGCTCCGGACCTGGGCGCAGAAGAGAGAGGCCGTCAGCACAGGCCGGGACAGGAGGGCAGGACTGAAAGGGGAGAGAACCATGCCACTGGGCCATCCGTCACACCTGCCGAGCCCTTCTTGAATGCCTTCTCTGGTAAGATACTCTAGGTGGAGGTGGACAGGGGCCTGGCAGGGAGGGGTGCAGGCAGAGTGAGGGGTGGGCCTTCAAGCCACGCTTTCCACACAGCAGGCGCCTTGGACAGGCAAGTCCCCTGACCTGGCCACCCGGTGGGCTGCTCCTGAGCTGACTTCCATGGAGTCACATGTGGAGAACAAAGGAGGGCCCAGAATGCCTCTGGACCTTCAGGCACTCAGGTTCCACAGTGTCTCCGAGGAGACACTGTAGACTACGACCCACCAGGGGTGGCTCAGAAGGACTTCGGGTTGATTTTAATTCAGCAACCTAAGGCCATGGCCCACCGCATGCAGGGCCCCAACGAGCTCCCATCTTCTGTCTTGCCTACCCTCATCCTCTCCAGCTTCTCCACATTCTCTACCTCCTTCTCCTCTGCCCACTAAAACCTTAACACGCACCCACAGATTCCCAAGGTTCAGCAGGGCACTGACCCCAGACTGCTTAATCTGGGTTCTCTGCACACACCCGCCTTGCGCCTCCTAAGAGGGGCTGTGAGCCACTGGGGAGTGCAAAGCAAGGGGAGAGTGCATGAAGGCCTTCAAGAAGTTTGGGTGCTGGAGGCTCATGGTGGAGGGAATGGCCTCAGGCTTGCTCTGGGGTCCCCAGGGGGTGCCCATGGGCTCAGAGACAAGCATACTCACCGGAGAGAGGGAGGAGGCCGTGGAGGGAGCGGCAGCCCAGCTAATACTGGTGTAGATGTGTGGCGACACAGGGATCTGGAAGGACGGCAGGGCCTATTGGAGACAAGAACGGGTCAGGCTTGGGCCACCTGGGCAGAGCTCGAGTCCACCTGCACTCCCTGTAACCTCCCGGGCCACAGCAGAGCATGGGCCTCCAAGCGGACAATACCAGGATGCACCTTGAACCCTCTGCCCAAGAAACAGGGAGAGCGCGCGCGCAACAAGCCCAAGTCTGCGAGCTATTCTCCTTAGTCCCAGGCTCCAAGTGTTTTGTTGGACTTGTTCTCTCAGAGTGGGTCTTTGTCCAGCCTCGGACTGAATCATCAGCGTGAACTAGCGTCTCCGCCTGCTCACCTCTCAAGAACATGGTACAGGCAGGCGCCCAGAAGAAGTCCGCACGCCTCCTGACTCCATGTGGTAGTGCCACACTAAGCTTATGGTGTCCCTGGGCAGCCACTGGAAGGAGCAACACGCTGCCAGGCGCCCAGGTTTAGGTCTGCTCGTAAAAGCCCCAGCCACCCTCTCAAGGTCCCAGCTCGACGGTCAGCCAGCTGTGCAAAGGGCCCCCTGACCTTGGCCACATGTGAACTAGCCCAGCAGCCACTCGTTCTAATGAGGAGAGCTGGCCCATCGTGTAAAGGCTTTCTGATTGAAAGCATGGCTTTTTAACTACTAACTTGTAAGTCAGCCTAGAGTCTGATAAAACCAAGCTGTAGGCAGAAAAGAATTTTTTTAGTGGCACAAAGCAAGCTGTGCATTCACCTAGTACCAGCTATGTGTTGTAAAGGTCACCATACGTGTCACCTCTCTGTGACAACGTGCCCACCCACATAGGCACAACAGCTTGGTTCTTCCTGAACCCAGGAATCTCTCCTGCCTCTCATAAGGTACTCTATTTATTATAATTAATTAGACTTATCATTTCTCTCTCCAGCTAAACCATGCACTTCACAAGGTCTGGGACAATGTTATTCTTTTTGAAAAACTAAGCCCAATGCTTGACACACAGCAGGTATTCAAAAAAAAAAAAAAAAAAATGGAATCCAGACCGTTTGTTAACATCATGCCATTTTAGGAGCTAGGGATTTACTACAGGAAGTCCAACTACATGACTCCATCCCCTTGTATAACTAGTGATATAACAACTCCCCAATTCAAGTCCATCGACCTGGCTACTCAGGCATTCAGCCAGATTTCGGGTCATAGTCACGAGAGCCACCAATGGAGAGCTCTGGAATTCCCACATTTACTGAGTGTGAAGTCATTTTCCTTTGCTTCTTTGTAGTAGCTAGAGATTGGCCATTTAGACAAAGGCCTCTGCCTTCGACCCTGGTGGTCAGTGTTCTGTGATGAGACTGGCCAGTGACAAGTCAGACACAGAACAGCTTCCCAGCCACGAGGCCGAGCTCCCCGTGTGCCCCAGCCCCACACCTGGTACGCATGGTCAGCCTGAATGTGCCAGAAGGAGCCAGGAGCTGACTTGCTGAGAGCACCAGAGGGCAGGTAAGACTCCAGGCCTGGGTGTTCTGGGCCTGAGGACTGGGTTTTTACAGGAGGTGGTGGAAGGAGTGCGAGGGGTGGGCTGGTCATGCCAGGGGTAGGAGCTGGCTCGGCTGTGGTGGCACCAGCAGCAGCAGCTTCCTCCTTCATCTGCACCTCTGTGTAGTAGAAATCTTCCTCCCGCTTGAACTGGTCTGAGTCCACGGTGTCTCTGTGAGGGAGGGAGACATGGGGATGGTCACTTCAGACACAGCAGCCCAAGAGGGAGGAATGCCTGCTCAGGCAGACCCAACCAAGTCAGGGAAGGAGCCCCACTGCTGATGGGGCATCCCAGAGGAGTGCGTCCTGTTCTTCCTGACATATAAGGCTCCCCCTCTTGCAGAACACGTAGACACCTCTCGTCCTGCAACAGTCAGTCATCTGGCTCTGCCAGGGGCCTCTCTGGGCCCCTGGCCCCTGCATGTGGTCACACTCTGTCCTCAAAGGAAGGGCTATGGGTCTGCTTCCACTGCTATGAGCAGGCCAGGCTTCTGAAAGTCAGAGCTAAGGGAACCCCGGCTCCCTGGCGGGAAGCAGTTGTGGAGCCCACAGTGAAGTCTCACCAAATTACCCAATCTCTACCCAGACCTAAAACTGCCTGCTTCCTAAGGTGAGGCAGGAAGACACGTCCACGAGATGGACAGAGCTCCCTCCCCAGAAGAGCATCACCATTCACTGTGAGAGGAGGACCTTTCCTTCCCGGCCAAGATCTCTTTCCATCAGGCTATTCTGCCAGACAGAAGGGCGAGGTACAGGCACCAGGTGCTGTTCTCAGCAATGGTCTTGGAACTATTATTGGCTGTGGGTCATGGGGAACTGGAAAGGCAGAGGAATCCCTGAGTGCGTCCCCAAGCAAGCAGGCCAACACCTACCCCAGGTGGAGGGCCTTGACATGTCGTTTGATGCCCACGATCGAGCGCAGAACTTTGCCACAGTTTGGCCATAGGCACTTGTACATCACCTTCACGGAGTTCTAGGAGAAAGGGAGATGGGAGCGTCGGGAGAGGCCCCTCATCCTCAGCCTGTGGGGATGTCGGCCGCCCTCAAACAGAACCCAGCAAAAGGCTTTAGGGAAGGGATTCTCTGGTACCAGAGACCGGACAGGCAGAGGCAGACAGCCAGGAGGCAGTAGATGGTCCTGGGGTCAGCAGCAGCACTGAGTCTGGGGGGTTGGGGGGTGGGTAGTGGCAGTAAGACCCCCACTAGTGGCCCGGCACACAAGTCCTGTAGGAGGGCCACGTACAAGGCAGGGATCACAGCAGGGGTGAGAAGGGGTAGGTGTGAAATAGGAGGAGTGTGGCCCTGCAGGCATCACAAGGGAACACAGGAGCAAAGGGAAATGAAAAGGGGCCTGCGCCTGAGACCGGAGGACCTGTGGGGCCCCGCCCCTCCACAGCCAGCCCCCAGCTGCGGTCTGCCCCACGCCCCACCACATACCTTTCTTTTGCGTGGAGCGGGTTCATCCAACAGGAAAGCATCCGGGTCAGTCTCAAACCCATTATCAGTCTGGGGAGAACCAAAGGCATCCCCCAAATACTTGGGGCTGGCCTGGGGGTGGGGAGGCGAGGGAGTAGAAATGCCACTGCCAGCGCTCCAGTGCCCACTGGTGGTGCTGCTGCCGCTGTCAGACACATCGCCACTCTCCTTCCACGGGTCACCGGCAGCTCGCGCAGCTGACCAGAGAGAAGACAGACGGCGGTCACTCGTGATGCCCGGGCCGGGCCTCTGGCCCAGTTCTGTCTATGCCAGATTCCAACCAACAGCCCGTGTCGGAGACCATGAAATTCGAGTCTGGAGTCTGGGTTCCTGAATCCAATTCCAGGCTCTGGCTCTGCCACTCCATGGGGGACAGAGGGGATCCCCCAAAACCTCTCTTTTCTGAGCTTCCATGAAGTTGCCCTGTTCTGTTGCTAGTGTCCATTTCCTACCCAAGCCACACTGGTAATCATTAACCAACAGACACACAGCAACTTTGTTTTACAGATTATTAATAGAAAGATCTAATTAAAATGTCTCACTTTGTATGTGTAAAAAAAAAAAAGAAAGAAAGAAAAACAAGCAGGGGAGGAGCAGGAGCTGGGGTGTGGGGAGGGAAATGCCCTCCTGCACTAGGGCCTAGAAGGGTAGGTGACAACTTGCACAGACAAGTGTCCCTCGTCTCCCTGGGGACCCTTTCCCAGCAGCAGAGTCAGATGGAAAGGCCGACTTGAGGGCTCCTTGGCCAGGCTTTCTGGAAAAGCACCTTTTGATTATGAAAATCCAGGCAAGGACATCAAAACCTGCATGTGGAAGACAATCCTGCCAGCTCTTAGAGCCACAGAAGTTCGACATTTACCAAAGGTGGCCACAGCCCTGGGACTCCCCTGCTCACCGGTAAATCCCACAGCTGGAGAAGGGAAAACCAACTCTGAGAGTAACTCAGAATGATCACCAACTCACAGGGAGGCCCTTCCAGCCCACACAACCCCTGCATCTGCCGACCTGCTCCCAGCACTGAGTCTGCCTAGGGACACAGGCGAAATTCTCAGTCTCTACATGGCCTGGAAATCACAAGAGAAGCAGGGGAAAGGCTGGAAAGGCTGTGACATGTGTAGGTACACAGGCCACGTCCCCCAAAGCCCCAGCTGCCAACACAGGCAGGTGTCCTACGGAGCTGCCCAACCTTGGGCTCTGAGATCAACTACCACACCTCCTGGGGCCAGGTCAAAAATCCTACTGCTCTTCGCTCATCCTGCTCCAGATTCTCAAAGGCTTGTAGGCTCATCCAGACATCTGAAATAGACTCTCAGCATTATGTGTTTCCAATACAGGCTCTCCTCCATGTAAGAAGAATCCCACCCAAACAGAATGGGAGGAGGAACTCTTCCTTCCCTAAGTATTGCTGTTAAATCGCAAAGCTAGGACTTCTTAACCCCGGTTTCAACACATACACGTAAGGGCTTAGCACAGAGTAGACCTTCAGGGCGCCTGGGTGGCAATCCATTAAGTGTCTGACTCTCGGTTTCAGCTTAGGTCATGATCTCAGGTTTCAGGGATCAAGCCCCACATCGGGCTTCAGGCTCAACAGGGAGTCTGCCTGAGATTCTCTGTCTCCCTCTTCCTTAGCCCCTCCCCACCCCCAAGCTCACTCTCTTTCTCGCTCTGTAAAATAAGTAAATCATAAGGCAAAGAAAAAAAACAGGGTAGCCCTCTGGGGAAGAACTCAGGAGCCACCAACAGGCCAATGGGTCCAGGGCCCACACATATCTACTCAGGAAACCTACGAAGGAAAGAAGGGTCAGGGAGTGGAACACTACGTTAGGTGAGATCAGAGCTCTAGCGAGAAAGGGTAGGTCCAACAGCCGCCAGCCACACAATACAGCTGCCTTCCCCAGAGGAATCGTTCAAATGGCTCAAATGCTGAAAACTGGCCAACTGACTTACAAAGGAAGAAAAATAAAAAACAAAACATTTAATATCATAAATTGATCTATAAGTTGTAAGACAAACATAAATGACTCTTCTATAGATCAGTAAGATCTTCTAGGGCAAGGTTAACAGAATATTCTATCCCATAAAAACAAAGTGCTCTGCCGCAAATACACAGTGATGAGGGTTTACAGTGAGTTTCTAAGAGAGAGTTGTCATTTCCTTGGTTCTTCACACACACACACACACACACAGCCAGCTCTAATACAGACAACAGAGAAAATAATACAGACAACAGAGAAAACAGGTGGTTTCTGTGCAAACAGTACCCGTGACCCCAGCAAGGTACAGACCTCACCTTGCAGAAGACAGCAGTATCATTAGCTGCCAAGAAAGCCTTACTTTTCTCCACTAACTTCGACCACAGGATCCAAAAATATACTGTCATGGGGAAAAATCTTTAACAGACAATTAAAAATGCTGGTCAAACAGGGACCTAAGAAATGAGGATCAGGTGTATCATCAGTCAGGGGTGCATATGTTGGTGCACCACACACCCTGATGGGACCTGGAGTCACTGATTTTCTTTCCCTTTATGACACTTTCTGACCTTCCTGCAGTTGACAAACCTCCTGGATCTCCTAAGCTTGTACATGTCCTGAACATGTAAAATTGACTCCTTTCCTCCCCATTCTGCTTGTGCAGCAACCAAGCACTAACAGAGCAGGTGTGCAAAGCTGATTTGCGCCACTCGTGCTGGCTGACGGCCACGACTCACTCCGGCAGCCTCAGCACTGACCACAGGCTCCAGATGAAGAATAAGCCAGCCTCGTTGCTCCTTTAAATTTACCTTCATCCAGGGCATTTCCTTATGAGGAACACCTGCAAAGCCCACTTTCCTCCTGGCATGTGCTCCGAGCAAACACGTATGTTCCCCTAAGCTTCTAAGCAGCTCGCAATTCAGTTAGATGTCCCCAATGGAGACAAAGTTATTCCCTGGGAGTAAGTTAGGCCAGCCCTATAATGAATTTCGAAAAGAACTTCAGGTTCACTACCGGTCTTGTCAAACGACTAGCATTCAGCAACCCTTCTTCCTCCCGTGTTACCGATAGTGTATTTTAGGCATCAAGGCAGAAGGTTTTCTTTTAATTGAAAAATTTTTTGCTGTGAAGTCGTACTATTGCTTTGCATTAAGCAATTCGATTAGTTCGACTTCAGCTCGTGCATTCCGGGTCCTTGGCCTATAGGCCCGCACTGATTTACAAGGCTGAAGTAGGCACTTGGAACAGGGGCGTGAATCTTCTGAGGCCACTAGGGGACCATTTGGTAAGCTTCCCCTTCGTGAACTAAATATTCCTCGACTGGCCTTGTTCAGGCCCCTACCAAAGTGCCTCGCTCACTTACTCCCATAGAAGAACTTACTCGAGCGGCCAGTGTGGCTCAGCCTTGGGCTCAATCATCTTCACAATGCACCAGGAAACTCCTCCCCAGCTGAGGAAGCTGAAGAAAAAGAATGGAAGCAGCTAACTCAATATCACTCAGCCAGTCTGAGGAGCCAGTGAGGAGACACCCTGGCAATCCTACTGCCAGGCAATGGGCTGGTCCAAGCAGAGGCAGCGAGGGGTGGGTTTGCGCCACACCCAGTAGCCGCCAGGGGGCCCCCTTCCTCACCTGAGAAGTTGGCCTCAGCCCCAGGAGGGCTCTGCACGACGGGGCTGCAGGACAGGGACGTCAGCACCATGGCCGCCATCATCTCATCCATTTCCACCGCGTCTGACTTCCTGGATTCAAGTGGGTGAGTGCCAAAGGTTACTTCCTGACACAGCAGGGTGCGTGATGGGTTCACACTTCTGGACTGTCCCCTCCATGCCCCCACTCCAATCAGTCAGTGTGCATGCTAAATAAAGCATGAAGGTCTCTCCTCATTCTTCATGAAAAATACCCATGCACAATTGCATATCTACTGTCAGTCAACCCCGGTGCAAGCAAGTCGGTCCCAGGCCACTGTGGACACTGGGAGGCATCTGCATTCTCCCCTAAATTCATGTCAGACCTCTCAATGGGACTTAAAGTCGGGAACTTTATTTGGGAGAAAAAAGAGCGGACATCATAAAATCAACCACGGGCATAAAAGATGCCTGCTGGAATTCAAAAGCACCAAAACTACCTTCCTTTCCCCATCTTCTATTTAAATTAAAGAGGGAGCAATTATACTAACCAGTTCCTTTCCCCTCCCCTGAGAAAAATGATGACATTTCTGACAGCTTCTGAACCTAGTACACAAGCCAATGAGCAAGGACACCGGAAACACTAAAATAAATCTCCTGGTGCAAATCTCAATGCTTTTGCCAGTGGAGTTCTGTAAAATTCTACGTACAATTTCTTAAAAACCCATATAAAGTTACATTATGTGGAAGTAAACTCAAGAGTTGTCTATAGATTACTGCTGAAGTATGAAAAGTTACTCTGAAATAAATTTCTAGGTGGCTCAACTATTTCAAAGGTTTGTATGAATTCCTTCTTCACTGTTCAGATCCACAGAAATATGTGACTGGGTCTGAAGCAGTTAAACCAGGACTAGTAATAGATTAAACAAATTAGTGTCCCCTTTTTGTGCGATCTCTGAATATTTATTTCCAAAGAAGAAGAGCAAAACAATTTCTTTGTCAACTGAATTCACAATCCACAACTACTGCTCTGGTCTGGTCTGAGGACCCAGATGTATGGTATCAGTGGTAGCCACAAACACAGAAGGAGGGGTGGAACCGGACCTAACTGCTTGCACAACCTCTAGAGAAGGCAATCTCCACTGGCAGATTTTCCTTCTTGGTCTTAGAAGATCAAATGTGCACTTGAGTTCCTAATACAGAAATTAGAAGCTATACATATAGTCTCAGGGAAAACTGTATCATACAATTCTAAAGCAATACATTCTTCACCCATCAATGGTTTTGAGTATCTAAGCCAGGGGTCAGCAATCAGTGGGCTGTGGGCCAAATGCTCCACTGCCTGTTTTTACGTGGCTCGCAAGCAAAGAATGGCACAATTTTTATATAGCTTCAAAAAATCAAAAGAATTCTCTTGATATGTGACACATGGAAATTACATAAAATGACACTCTGAGTGTCCATAAGTGACGCTTTATTGGGGCATGACCATGCCTCATGTTTACGTATCATCTATGGCCACACTGACACGGCCACAGCAGAGCTGAGCAGGTGGGACCAAGACTATTTAGCTCATTAAGCAACATGATTTTCTGCCTGGCCCACTCAGAACAAGTCTGCAGACTCCTGACCGAAACCATTTTTTCTTGTCTTTCATCATGAAAAACTACTAATTTTAATTTAAGGATGAAAAGGGGCCATAATAGCCCTTAGCCACAACTGAAGATGTACCACCCATACTCGAGTTACAGAAGGAAAAATGCTGTTCTGGAGTTGTTGTTGTTTTTTCAAGGATGCCCCCCTCTCTGTATCCCATTTGTCCCATATCTTGACAACTAGACACCCAAAACTTTCACATTCCTTCTCCATCACAAGCAAGCCCACAACCCCAAACCCCACCACCCACAAAACTTTCAGAGCCCAGAGCCCAGGTGCTCCCACACAAACCTCTTTGGGACATCAATGTTTCTGGAGACAGGCCTATAGGCTGGTACTGGGGTTCCTGGCTCCAGAGGAGGTGCCTGGGGCACAGAGCCCTGGGCCTCGGCCAGCCACACCTCCTCCGCCTTACAGCAGATTTGTAGCTTCTGATCCGAAAGCCAGACCGTCACCTTATCCTCTGCCCAACTATGCTGCTCCACCAGTCCTGTGCACTCCTGCCCCCCATACCACACATAAACCTGCAGGGAAGAAAAAGAGCAACGGGTGGTCAGTATGCAGTGGTTCTGCCACCACTCACCCCCAGTGCTAAGAGCCAGGATCTACCTGCTACAGACTGCATCTCTGACTCATTTTTAATGCAAGCAGCTGTTCCCAGGTAGTTGCTTCCCACCTGAGCACTCAAATGGGCCACAGTGATCAGTTTCTCCCCAAACGGATCCTTATACAAACTCTCTAGAGAGAGCAAATGTGCCAGTTTCTGGACTTTTCTCTGATCTTGGAATATGTTTACAATTAAAGTTAAGATATGAACATCTTGGGATGCCTGGGTGGCTCAGTTGGTTAAGCAGCTGCCTTCGGCTCAGGTCATGATCCCAGGGCGCTGGGAGGAGTCCCATATCGGGCTCCTTGCTCGGCAGGGAGCCTGCTTCTCCCTCTGCCTCTGCCTGCCTCTCTGTCTGCCTGTGCTCACTCGCTCTCTCTCCCTCTATCTCTGACAAATACATAAATAAAATCTTAAAAAAAAAAAAAAAAGATATTAACATCTTAAAATAGACTCTTACAATCATAACATGTTTTCTGTAAGTTCCATGGTAACCAGAGAGAAAAAACCTCTAGTAGATACACAAAAGAGATAGAGAAAAGAATCAAAGCATAGACTACAAAAAAAACAAAATCAACAACTCACAAGGGAAGACAGCAAGAAAGGACAAAAGAACAATGGAACTAGAAAACAATCAGAGAACAAATAACAAAAGAGGAAGTCCTTACCTATCAAAAATTACTTTAAATGTAAATGGATTAAACTCTTAACCAAATGAACTTTTGGAATATGTATCCATCCTTCTGATGACTTGCTCTGTCTTGCCCTCAAAGTCCTATGGATCTGCTGCCTGTATGTATCCCCAACTATGACCTTGAACTGATCAACCCTGCATTTTTCCCTTCAAAGAATTCTAAGTCTACCTGGGGACAAGTTGGTAGGGATGGAGAAGTGGGCCAACCACTCTCAAGGGATGCCTAGCAGTTGGCAGGTCACCTTCTATCATGGGAAGAGAGCCCTGGACAACACAAGCACCAGCAGGAGAGAGAAGGTAGAGTCTCTATTTCTGGGCCCTTGAGAAGGCAATGCACACAGACCTAGTGATCACATCAGGTACAGGGGATGACTGGGCCCTGCCACAAGGTGAGGGACCACCAGAAAAGGAAACACAAACACCGTTCTGACTAAACACATTTGCCTCCTGAAAATGTCTAAAGGGAATTCAAAGATGCAGTATTATCTGTCTCTTACAAGCCTAAGATTCTTGTTTTGTCAAGCTGGAAATGGAGGGAGACTGAGAAAAAGAGCCCTTGCTGTGCTCTGAATTGAGGCTTTGAGTAGGCCTGACTCCAAAACAACAAATGCCAGACAGCACTGTCATGGAGGAGCCCTGGGTCTACTAATGATGGCTCATTCTGGGGCACCTGGGTGGCTCAGTGGGTTAAAGCCTCTGCCTTCGGCTCAGGTCATGATCCCAAGATCCTGGAATTGAGCCCCACATCAGGCTCATTGCTCAGCAGGGTGCCTGCTTCCTCTCTCCTCTCTCTCCTCTCTCTCTCTCTCTCTCTCTCTCTGCCGGCCTCTCTGCTTACTTGTGGTCTCTGCCTGTCAAATAAATAAATAAAATCTTAAAAAAAAAAAAAATGATGGCTCATTCTCTAGGGAAGCCTACTGCCCAGGGGCCCACAGGGCTGCAAGTAAAATGTCTGTGCACGAACTGGTGCCTGGGAGTTTCTGGTCTGCCACTCAGGGCACTACTGGCAGCCCCAAGGAGATCACACACCTGGTCCACCTGGGGGTTCAACCTACCTTCTGCCCAGGCTGAAAGGCCACTTGCTGGAGGCCTGAGGTGCCGGGACCCTTGAGGATTTCCTTGGGCTGCTCCTGGCAGGAAGTGTCCTTGGAGGCCAGGAAGGACTGGGGAGCCGCCCCTTCCAGCAGCTCGGTCTGAGGCTCTGAGGGTGGGGCAGTCCCGGGGGGCCCCAACACGCGGGCTCCCAGGAGGGACCGCTTCCCAAGGCGCCGGGACAGCACACTGGCCATTCTGCTGCCTTTCCTGAGGAGGCAAAGGTGACAGAGGGTCCTTTATTCATTATCTGGAGGAATCAGGAAGCTCTCCGTACAACCCCTTGCATGCAGCAGGCATCTGCAAGCATCTGTTAAAGTAGATGAAACAGTTTAAAGCAGCTTCTCCAGTTCCTTTTCTTTTTACACAAGTAACAGCCATTCCCAGTGGGACATTTAGAAAATACTAATAAGCACAAAGAAAAAGAAATTACTCAAGATGCCGCCTCCCAGAGATCCCCGATCTTCCTACAGAACGTTCCACGCCTTCTTCAATATATACATTTACATTCTTCTATTTCTACAAAAAGGAGATAATCGTTAGGTAAACTGAATTCTCACTAAAAAGCTTCTGTAGGTTTTACCCTATCACTGAACATTATTCAATAAAAACAACAAAAACAAAACCACACTATATTTTCTTAAGCAGGTGCATCACTGCTAACTTAACAAACCCTTTATTGTCCCTGAGGCCTGAGTCCTCTATGCTGCTGTCTCATCTGCTCTGCCTGCAGGAGCATCGTCTGAGCTCAACCTCCGCAGACACACACCAACGATGCTTCCTTAGGTCAGGTTCCTATATACGGCATCGCTAAGTCAGAGCACAAGCACATCTGTCAGAGACTTGCAGACTCTCCAGCTTAGCTGGCTTCAAAGTTGCAAAGAGCCACAGAAATGAGATGCTAACTCTCCTCCTTTTACACTTGAAGAAACTAACACCGAGAGCTTAAGAGACTTGTTCACAGTAAGAAAAGTGGATGGTACTACAGCCTGAAGGAGATCTGGTTTCCTGACTACAATCTGGCTCTCCTCACTGATACAGAGTGGCCTGAAGACTCTCTCCAACAGCACCTGGCGTCAGGCTACTAATGCACTAAGGGGTGACAGAATCGTAGGACCACAGCCCAGATCCAGACCAAGGAAGACTATTCCAGGCTTTGGTGGGTTCATCCCACCATAAACAGGAGCTGTTGTGAAAACCAGCACGTGTCATTTCAGGATACTCTGAGGCATCCCTGTACCCCCAATTATCAAACTGTAGAAAGCGGGGAACTGAGTAGCACTTGCCTTCCACACACTAGAGAGGGAAAAGCTAGGAAGGAGATTGAAAGGATATTTCATTAGCCAACACCCTCCTGCCTGAGAGGAGGGGTTCTAAACACCCAGGCACTCAGTCAGCCCCAGGGCTGGGTGGGACCCTCAGGGGTTCTTAGTGCTGGCCACTCCTTCACCTTGATCCATCTACACCACTCCAAAAAACAAGAACTCTAGCTTCCAGATCCCTCAGTGATCTGTATCAGTCAACAGGCTGACTCGGGAAATCCTTCCCCTGACCTGCAGCCTCCCTGCTAAGGGAGGGAAAACACAGAGCTGCCCTCAGGCCACCTGGGCAGGACCCACTCGGAGCCTGTGGGTCCTCACCTACAAGTCACAACACTAATGTTCCCCTCACCAGCACCTTGGAGGAGCACATGAGAACACCGCTGTATAAGATCTTTACAACCTGCCAAGTGGGACAGAAATTCAAAGTAATGTTATTAGAACGAACTCCACTCTAGTTCCAGATTCAGGGAAATGAACATTTTGTTTTTGTTTTTTAAAGATTTTATTTATTTGATAGAGAGATCATAAGTAGGTAGAGAGGCAGGTGGGGTGGGGGGGAAGCAGGCTCCGCGATGAACAGAGAGCCCAACGTGGGGCTCCATCCCAGGACCCTGAGACTGTGACCCGAGCCACCCAGGCGCCCCGAAATGAACATTTTGGACACAGACTTCCACATAATTCTGTAAGAGACTTAACTTTCATATTCTTAAAAAGATGACAAATGGTCCCTTTTTTTCCCACTGGGGGTAACAAGTCCTAACTCCCAGGTCATCTGGACAGCTCATCTCTGAACACCTCTTGTACATAAGACCTTACTTTCACACCTAATGGGGACAGGCAGTTCCAGCTTTGCACTGAGCACAGGGTCTGCTTCGATTCTCTCCCTTCCTCTATCCCTTCCCCTACTCATGCTCTAAATAAATAAATAAATCTTTAATGTAAATATTGAGGGAAAATGTTTGGCTCATTTTTAGAAATATATTTTACAAACTTCAGAGAGCATGGTATCAGAATCAGATGGAATCAGATAGCATGGTATCATCGCCATGATTTCCCTAGAAAGCAAAAAACAAGAAAAGGTTACAGTCACCAGCATCCTATAGAGTTCCTGTTTAGTTGTCTGGTGACTTCACATCCAGGAACACTACTGGGAAGCTTTAACACACAAAAGAAGAAAAATTTAAGGAGAAAATTCTTTACCATTTAAAAAAAAAAAAATGATATATCCAAGCTCACACAGTTTCAGAGAGCAGTCACCCACCTTCATCCTTGGAGCCTCAAGCCAGAAACAAGAACCTGTCACTTTCAGGTTAATTTCAGAGGGCTCCTAAAAGCTAGAGGCGAAACCGCAATGCCACTTGGAGACATCAGATGGCAGCAGCCATCTGGGGAAAGAAAAAAAAAAATACCCAACCCTTTCCTTAACCAAAAAAAAATACAGTGGCCACCCCCACTTTCCACAGCAGGAAGTTTGAGGTTTCTACCACTGAAAATGAAGAAAGGATAGTATTTCCAAAATTCCTGGGCTTCCAGTCTTCAGATGGGGCCTGAAATATTTGGCTAACAGACTCTGACAATGTTTTTCTAAGCCTTTTTCTTTTTAAATTTAAAGAATACTTTTCCCTTGGTTTGTGAACGCTTTGCTGGATCTGTGCAAACTGGTGAACTTGTCCACTCCCAGCTCATCCTCACGTGATTTTGCTTGCATTCTCTGGCCTTTCTCCTTTAACTGGCCCAATTCCACTGAAATGCATTTTATTATCTGATTTATTTATAGGATGCCCACATCTTAATTTTTAAAAGCAGAAGAGAAAAACGGAAGGGAAACTGCCTTTTTAAAGTACCAAGTAGGCACTAGCTTTCACAGACTGTACTTAATTAAATCCTCAGAAATGACTTGAGAGCAACAACAGTCTTCTATTTCTGATGAGGAAACTGAGCGCCAGAGAGGTTAGCTTGGGGAGGCTACACAAACAGGAACCCGTGCTCCGGGTGGGGTATTTCTAGTACGTGTGGGATCTCTTAAAATACAAGTCAATTACACTGCTTTTTACCTACACGGTATTTTTTTTCCTATGTCAATGAACCTCAACAGAAAAAAAAAAACTAGCTCTCATTCCTACAAGTCTCTCTTTTCCATTCGTTGTGCACTTTCTTTCCTTGAAAATCTCTTCTCCACTTAGCCTCCGACCTACAAAATAAAGGTCAATGCTTTAGTGTGACCCTGTTAAACAGTCCAAGCCACTGTTAATCATTTAGTGTTTCAGAAGACCTTTACACATATACTGCCTCTCGGAGAGCAAAAAGAGATAACATGACAATCCCAAATGTTAAGGAACATTTTACCTGAGTTTATACTGGGGATGGATAGCATGGACGTGAAGAACACAAATCTAGACTAAATACAGACCGGGCAGCATCGCCTGGGGTGAATCGATGCCTCTCTTGGGTTCATCATTATTCTCATTATTTTATGGACATGGCATTTTATGCATACTATAATCAACATAATCCCTCAGGGATTCAGAAATGACCTGAAGCACCTACAGGGGTTTGTCACACAGGTGAGTCAGGGGACCAGGGTAGCTCTGGATCTACACTGACCTGCCAGGATCACCTGTGAATTTCCATCTCCAGGGAAATGGGTCCCACCTTACCTCCCAGTACACTTCTATTCATCTAACTACAGCCTCCTTCAAACCCCTCTCTCCTCATCTCTACTTCTATTCACTCCCTTTGGTTTTTTCCTAGGGAGCAATCAGTCCATATAAACAGCCATGCTATATACTATTTGCTATAGTATTCTAATGTAGCAAAAAGAAACCACTACTTCAGGGTAACAGTAACAGTGTTTCAACACACACCCCAATCCCACTTTATGAAGTTAGTGAAGGAATTCCTTGATGGAAGCATAAACCTATGCTAAAAACGCCTTCCCAGCTGATAGACAGTTTTAAAGGGATCCTGAGCCTTTCTGTGCTTCTCATCCCTGCTGCTTTCATTAATACATGGGGGGCTGCCCTTGTATTTTGGTCAATGTCCAAAAGGGGTTAACCTCAGCAAACACTTCTGATGTACTAATAGCCCTTAATGAGGACATCTGCCATCAGTTAAATGACTGCAACAGACAATAGGAAAACTACCCCTTTCTGTGGTTCTGAGTTGCAAATTGCTATCTGACATGTGACTGTTGCTGGACAACCACCTGTCTCAGCACGTGTGTGTGTGTGTGTGTGTGTGTGTGTGTGTACACACGTGCTCATGCACAATGGCTGCTCTCTCCTCCCACCCAAAGACACTGCAGCAAGCCAGGCAGTCCACTTCCTGGCCTCACAGTCCACTCCTAGCCATACTTCCAGGAGGCAGGTCGTAAGTCAACACGATTCAACACACACCTAATGACGTTTCTTGGGGTATGCTGTTGTTGCTGAAGGAGAAGGAAGCTTGGAATAAGACTCCCATTTGTTAAATCTCAGGTGCTTGCTGCCTGTCTAATAAACGTGGGGAGGGACACCAACCCTCTGCCAGGAGTTTCGGATTCCCTACTAAACCTCAGCTTTCCATTTTATGATCTTCACTGGTAACTACTACACAGAACAACAGTTTGAGTTTTTCATTCTTTGGCTAATATTTTGTGTATCCTTCTTGTTATCTTATCAGAAAGCTAATTTTTTTTTTCCTTTAAAGCTATAAAGGTTTTTTTTATTTTTTGTTTTTCTTTTTTAATCAGAAAGTGAGCACAAGCAGGGGAGCAGCAGGCAGAGGGAGAAGCAGGATCCAGGCTAAGGAGCCTGATGTGGGATTCAATCCCAGGACCTCAGGATCATGACCTGAGCGAAGGCAGCCGCCCAACTGGCTGAGCCACCCAGGAGTCCCGTAAATCAAGTCAAGTTTTAACTTGAAAATTTTCTTCAAGTGACTATCTAAGCTCATCCAAAGGTCAAAATATTGTAGCAAACCACAGCTATCAGTTTACAACAGAACTTATCAGGATATAGGATTCCCAAACAACTCATTTTTCAGCAATGCTTAGCCAGGGATGACCCCTGCTGAGAGATGCCATGTGCATTTACAACATGTTTATGATTATATGCAAATACGTCTATGATCCTCTTAGTCTTCTGGTCACCTTCAGCCCTAGCAAAAGTAAGTTGCCATACCCCTATGTTATCACCATCCAAATGGTGCCTGGTGGTTCTCAGGCTTAATTCCCCACCCCACCCACCACCCACCCCACCCCCCCAATGCCTACTCCAGAAAAAGGAAAAAAATACTCACTTCACTGGGCATATACTGACCTTTCTTTCCAGAAGCTTCTATACAGCCTGGCTTTTCACAGAAACCCCTTTGAGAATAGCCAAGGGCCTCAGTTAAAACTTTTAGACCCCTCAAGTTATGTTATTACACCATTCCAAAATTTTCAATTTTTTACAATACAAGTTTAAGATATAACACACTGAGTATGTTAGTGACTGACTCAATACCAACATTTCTAAATCAACTGTTTGAAAAATGACTCTTTGGATTCTCAGGGCATTCTAATCATCATCTTTTACTGTAGGTTTTTAAAAGCTAGATTACACTCCATTTGTGTATGATGGTTTAGACCATCAGCAAAATTAAAAATTACAGACCAGCAAGGCTGACAGGGACCTTAAAGGTTGCCCAACTCCCATTCAGGGCTGGAATCCTCCCCACAGCATCCCCTCTAAGTGAGCACCCAGCCTTCCATTATTGTTAGTAATAGATATAATAGAATAATGGAAAAAAAAAGTAAAAGTCCCAAATAGCAGTGCTATTTTCATATTCCAGCAGATGGGCCATAGAAATAGGTCATCTGATCTGGTTACACCGAATTTTCCCTAGCAAATGCTAAATGACCATGATCAGCAAACACTTTTGTTGGTCTGACTGCACAACCATCATTCAGTCCAAGTCAAGGAGATCTCATTCAGTCCAAGTCAAGGAGATCATTCTGTTTGCACAGCCAGCAGGGAACAAAAGCTGTTCTCACAGTCCTACCCAGGAACAAGTGCACTTCCCCTTCTTTCACACCTAGCTCCCCATTTGCTTTCAAAACCACTGAGGTGCCTTTCATGCACTGCTGTCTCCTGCATACACTGCTGGGTATTAAAACATTCTTGGGCCAGTGCCCAGCACATGGGTGCTGGTCATCAGGAATCTGTAAGAATGTCTACTAGTGGGGCGCCTGGGTGGCTCAGTGGGTTAAGCCGCTGCCTTCGGCTCAGGTCATGATCTCAGGGTCCTGGGATCGAGTCCCACATCGGGCTCTCTGCTCGGCAGGGAGCCTGCTTCCTTCTCTCTCTCTCTCTGCCTGCCTCTCAGTGTACTTGTAATTTCTCTCTGTCAAATAAAAAAAAAAAAACTTTATAAAAAAAAAAAACAAAATAAAAAAAAAAAAAAAAAAGAATGTCTACTAGTGCCAGGAGGACTGCATCTCCCTTAGACTGTAAGCCCTTTGAGGACACAGACAAAAAAATCCCATCAGATTTAGGATTTTTTTCTTTCTTTTTTTTTAGGTTTAGGGTTTTAAGTGGATGATATCCCTATGGGTAGGGAAAGCCCCAGATTCCAAAAATAATGTTCCCTAAGAAATATACCTGCTGCTTGCCCTAAAATGACGACAGAGTATCAAAAGCAAAGGAGGAGGTTTACTGTTAGAACTCAGTTCTGACACTGTTGTGTTTTCTTGAAAACAGGCAGAGAATTCTATGTAAGGAAGAAGGCACAGGTAAAAACATGCTTGCGAATATGCCGTGTGAGGCAGAGAGTTTGTGTAGCACTGTTTTTGTACATGCATGGGGGGAGGGAGAGCACACATGTGTACGTGTGTGCGTGCACTGTGGTTAAACCTGATCTGAACTGTGCTAAAACTATGTGAGCGTTCCAGAAGGAGGCGGGGAGAGGAGTGATTGCTGACTCGGCATTTTACCCAGAGCCCAGTGGGAGGAAGAAAACCAGGAGCTGAGTATCTCCTAGAGAACTAACCATTCTCTCCAGCAGTTTTTAAAGGAAGCATACAAGAGACCTGCTCATTAACTCAAACCACCAGGTGCTGTCTGAATGGCACTTGGGTTTACACTCCCTTTAACACATACATTTGCAGACTTCCTTTGCCTCCTGACCTCCCGGAAACTCAAGAAAATACAGAGGGACGATACAATCCCCATTTTACAGCTCAAAAAACTGAGATTCCTCAAGGTCATGTTATTTGTCCAAGCTAACAAGCTGTGGCATCTGCAGCTTTCCTGGATCCTCTCTGAAGTAGTTCTGTTTTTTCCACAAGTGGAGACCCAGCAGCAGGACGGGGTCTCAGGATGGAAGGCTCTGGAGTTCACAGCTCCCATACCTTCCCATGGCCTTGCCTGATCCTCCTAAGACTGTGAAGAGGAAAGTGTGAGTTTCATTGGGAAGAAAGGACCTATTAGAACCATTTATGGTAACAAAAAGCACAAGCTGGCAACAAAACAACCACCCCCAAAAATATGAAACATGGAGGTGAGAATTTAAAAAGCCTAACAATTCATTAGCATAAGGCCCTGAGTAGCACACATGCCAGAAAGGGAAGTCTTACAGTAATGATGCCCAAGGTGCCAATCCCAAGACCAAAAAAATAAAAAAAATTAAAAAAGCCTTTCTGATGTTCTCCTTTAGGAAGGTAGAGAAATATACTCTCTATGTATTTCTTTTTTCATTTAAGTGGTTGAAGTAGAAACTATTTGGATTTCAATAGTCATTTGAATGAATAATCACATTCTCTAGGGACAACAGACAGAAGAGGGAAAAAAGAATATTTGCAAACCATATACCTGATATGGGGTTAATATCCAAAACATATCCGAAACATATAAAGAACTCATATAACTGAACAGTGAGCAAACAAACAAAATCCTCAAATCACCTAATCAAAAATGACTAAAGCGGGATGCCTGGGTGGCTCAGTGGGTTAAAGCCTCTGCCTTCGGCTCAGGTCATGATCTCAGGGTCCTGGGATCGAGCCCCGCATCGGGCTCTCTGCTCAGCAGGGAGCCTGCATCCTCTTCTCTCTCTCTGCATGCTTGTGCTCTCTCTCTCTCAAATAAATGAATAAATAAAAATCTTTAAAAAAAAAAAATGAGTAAAGGACCCAAACAGACATTTCTCCAAAGAAGATATATGGAGGTGGGGCGCCTGGGTGGCTCAGCGGGTTAAGCCTCTGCCTTTGGCTCAGGTCATGGTCATAGGGTCCTAGGATCGAGCCCCGCATCGGGCTCTGTGCTCGACAGGGAGCCTGCTACCCCCTCTCTCTCTGCCTGCCTCTCTGCCTACTTGTGATATCTGCTGTCAAATAAATAAATAAAATCTTTAAAAAAAAAAAAAAGAAGACGACATATGGAAGGCCATGAAAAGATGGAAAGATGGTCAACGTTGCTCATCATCAGAAAAACACAAAGTAAAACCACAATGAGATACCACCTCACACCTGTCTGAAGAATCATCTTCCAAAAGACTAGAGGTAACCAACGCTGGCAAGGATGGGGAGAAAAAGGAGCCCTGTGCACTGCTGGTGGGAATGTAAACTTGTACAGCCACTGGGGAAGACAGTATGGAGGTTCCTCACAAATTAAAAACAGACCTACCCTATGATCCAGGAATTCCACTGTTAGGAATTTATCCAAAGGTTAAAAAAAAAAATTAACCCTTGTGTTCATAGCAGCATTATCTTATAGTAGCTAAGACATGGAAACAACCTAAATGTCCACTGACAGATGAATAAAGAAGATGTATATTATCTACTGTGGGCTATTATTCAGCCATGAAAAATGAGGAAATCCCACCATTTGCAATAACACGGACAGACCCTGAAGGCATTGTGTTAAGTGAAATAAGTCAGAGAAAGACATATAAGGTATGATCTCACTTCCACGTGGAATCTAAAATAAAAACAAGAGCAATACAAGCAAACAAGAACTCAGAGAAAAAGAGATCAGACCCGTGGTTATCAGAGGTAGGGGGATGGTGGGGCGGGGCATCAGAGGAAGGTAGCCAAGAGACACAAGGTCCCAGTGATAAGATAAATAAGTATGGGGGATGTGACGTCCACGCAAAGCCTAGAGCCACCACTGCTGGGTGATCTACAGCAAAGGTGCTAAGAGAGTAGTGTCTGAGAGTACTCATCACACGAACACTTTTCTCCCTTTCTTCTTTCTTTTCACTGAATCAGCATTAAGACAAATGTTAGCTGAATCCCTTGTGATAATTGTTTCACAAAATATGTAAAGCAACCCATCACTCTGTACTTCTGCAGTGATGTATCTCAGCTGATCCTCAATAAAACTGGAAAAAATACTAGTCACGACAGTGGGGCCTGTAAGGAGGGGGACAGCCACCTACTGACTTGCCTCGCTGGAACCAGCATCTTAATAAAAGGACAGCAACCCTTTCCTGTGAGGGCTGATCAGAGCACACAGGGCTTCGGGTGCCACCTGGTCTGGGGAGTGCACCACCAGTGTGAGACCCCAAATTAAAGATAAGAAACCATGCACATGCAGACAAGATTGGTCAACTCAGAGACACCTAACCAAGAAAGGTTAATAGGTAAGGAAAGGGACCGGGAATACCTACCCAAATACCTCTCAGGAACCCAAAGGTCATCTGGGAGGCACCAGTCTAAAATGTAAGCTAATGGGAAGTAAACTGTAATCTCAGAAATTATAAATCACAAGAAACATGTAATATTGGCACAACAGAATATTGTAGTAGCTGGAAGCACTTAAATCCTGAAATAGGAGCTAACACCAGAATTTGTTCTAAGACCAGAATGGCTGACTAGCCAATGGCTACAGAGCTGTCTGATCAGTAGGGGGACTGCCAGGCTTCTACAGACCAACTTTTAATCCAACTTTTCCTTTATTCCCACTCCCCCATGAACTATCAGGTTTTCTGTTTCCAGACTGGGGGGCGGGGGGGGGGCAGCCCCTCACCCTGTTGCTCTATTATCTTCTCCTGGGAGAGACTGCTCTGCTCTGAGAGGGGAGCACCCTCCAAAACCAGCAGGAACGCTCCCTATCCCCGAGTTGCCATGGCGGAGGGGGAAAGGCTGTAGGATGCTGAGGGGCTGAACACGCCTCACCAAAATGGACAGCCAGCCCGCAGAGGAGCATTCGCTGCAGAGGCACTTCTCCAGGGAGAGAAGAGAAGGTAGACAGGATTATGAGAGCCAGTCACCTCCACCTGTGTGACCTGCGACACTCAGCCACCACTCTGGAGCCTCGTTTCCTGCCTCACCTGTAGATAATGAGAAACGTATCCAGAATCTGGAAGTACCCAGCACCCGACAGATGTGTTCCCTTGCCCTATTCCCTTACTCTAGACAGTGTTAGATTAGCTACGTTCATTACGCAGTAGACGGCTCAGAAGGCTCAGTGGTCACTGTCGCACTGGCATCTGGGAATCGCACTGAGCAAAGGACCGTAATACCAGAACCGTAATACAACTACTGACTCCAAAGGAAATCCAAAAGCAAACTACGGGTGAGCCACTGACTAATGGAAATCACAACAAAACTGATTTCAGCAGGATGAGGGGAACCCAGAAGTCCAACAGATTCCATCTGGAGGCCTGCTGGCTCCAGTCAACCACCCCAGGGATCAGGGCTTAGAGTTCAACACCCAGCCAGACAGCTCTGCCACTGCAGTTCCAAGTCAGGACCCAGGCCACTGCCCCTCGCCCACGTGACCTGCCCCCGCCCCCACCCGCTCACACACAGGCCCAAATCCCGCTCCACTCCCCAGAGCCAAAATCTCTCTTGGTGCCCTGCCCAGGGTGAATCAGGGCCTGCTGCCAAAGCTCCGGGAGGCGGAACCCAACCGGCCTCCCCGAGCACCCTCCAGCGGCAGCCTCCCCAATCTGTACCCCACCCACAGACACTTCAGTCTCGGATTCCAGCTGTCCAAGACCCAGACTCTGCCCACACCAGGGCAGACCCATATGGGAAACAACTCAGCACCAACTCCCCAGAGACCCAGGGAGAGGGGCACCCCAGAACACAAACAACGTTTATAAAAATATGCTGATGCTCCACACAGGTGCCAAACTCTTAACTGACGAACTGCCCAGAATGACGAAGAAGCCCAAGGGTCAGCCCCTGCCTTTAGAGAATGTTGGGCAAACGGAGCTCCCACCTGGACCACACCTCTGCATGTGGATGGTTCCAGAGCAAGTTCCTATCTTTGTGCGGTATAATTAGATGAATGCATCAGAATTTGCTTATTTCAGGAAAAGGCAAAAAACATCCAGCACTCTGACATGGAAGTCTGATTTAAAAAAAAAAAATGGTTTTCAGGATGAAGCTCAAAAAGTTAAATGAATGTGCATGTTAAAATTTTAAGTGTTTGACATAAGTTAATTAAGCCGAAAGAAAGTATGCTATGAATATTAAAAAAAAAAAAAAATAGTCTGCTGGGTGACTGGAGGGTGAGGGAGACGGACACACTCCTCCAGAAAAAAGAAAGTCAGTATAAGTGAAGCAAGTAGAGACACCGTCAAGAAGACTGTTTAAATACATGGTGAAAAATGAACACCATCGGGGAGGGGCTTGCCCAGAGCACAACCACTCAGGGAGTACCCTTCTCCAGAGAAGGCTGTTTCGGGAGTCTTCATGCCCCAAAAATTACGTGGCTGAGGCTGGGTTCAAAGACAAAACAGAGACGGAGAAACTGGCTGAATGCTGCTTCACCCCGGTCTTGGCTCAGGACACCGGGGTGTCCACTTGTGAATGTCTTCCCTGAAATGGACAGGTTAATGGCATCAGGCAGAGTGCTCACTGGTGAGGATGGTCTAAGCCAAAGTGACAAAATAAATGTGGATCAATCACAGAGACCAGATGGCTCACACTCATGAGTTTTGAGAGAAGTGAAGGATGAAATCAGCACTCAGTAGGCCAAGACACACAAGCCGTGGTTACATGGCGCTGGTGAGCTCCTGCCTGCTTCAAGGACAATCAAGGAGGCCGCCCACGTAGCGGGTAGTTGGGGGGCCACCAGAGGACTAGAGCCTTTGAGGAAAAAGGCACTTCCATGTACGCAAGAAACAAAACTGCGTCTAACTACATCATTAGAACTGTTACAGAATAAACCGGAAAGAGAAAAACAGGGGCTCTTCTCTATAACAAACAGCCTTTTGAAGACTGATGCTCCTTCTGGAAGGTTCCAATAGCCATTATTTGCCAAAGGCTTATGTGCCAGTCACTTGCTGAGCATTTCATGTACTGCATCACATTTTACCCTTTGAATAATCCCAAAGAGAAAGACTACTGTCTTCTCCATTTTACAGGTAAGGATACTGAGGTTCACACACGTTGAGTCATGTGCCCAAGGCCACAGAGCATGACATGACTGAACCAAGACAGGAGCTCAGATATGTCTGGTTCAGATTCTGCTCTTTCTACTCTATTATACGGGAGATCTATGCATCGAGGAAGAGGAGGAAGAGGCTAGACTACATTACCTCTTACAGGCTCCTTGTTAGGAAAAACTTGAGTCACCGAGAGGTTCATGTGGTGGTGGTGGTTCAGTCCGCAGAAGAGGAAATGAAATGGGCATTGTGAGAGCAAAGTGTCAAGCATGGGGCTCACTCAGGGTCAGGACTAAAATTATTATCTAACACTTATTATAAATTTGCCCAAGAGAATGCAGAGCGAAAGAGTCAGGGTTGCAAACAAACTCGAACTTCCCAATGTGTGACCTTGGGCAAATCACCTGCCTCTCTTTGTCTGTTTCCTCACTATAAAAGGAGGAAAACACTGGCTCCTACTCCAAAGATAATTTGGGGCTTTGGAGAAGCAATGCAGCTTTGTTTTCAACAGTCTCTTGGTTTTAAAGGGTCCCCAAGCTCCTCTTTCTGGAAATTCTGATTCACTGGGTCTGACAAAGCAGCCTAGGAAAAAAAGTGAAAAAATGCACCTCAGGTACTAAGCACCATCCCTTCCTTGCAGAGTACGTGATACATGATAGGCAGAAAAAAAAGAGAAGAAAAAAAAACACTAAACTCTGAGTAGTGCTAAGCCAAACTTATGGGAAGATTACAAGGGAAACTTTGAACAAATAAGAGGAAAAGCAGCCAGTAAATTATAACAATGACAAGGGAAATGTAATACATATAAGGAAAAAACACTCAAGGCCATGTCAAAGCTCTAGGGCAATCATCAGAACCTCATAAAAGAACCTCAATGTCACTGTAGATCAGACTGTCATACTACTGTGATGACCAAGGACAAAAGACAGAAAGACAAACCATTTTGTCCACCACCACGGCAAGAATACTAAAAACAAACGTACTACCCACCTACCTCTTCCCCATAAAATTAGAGACTCATCCATACTGAGCACACTGGCTGCTGCCCGCCAAAAAAGACAACCTATAAGACCAGAGGAGAGTCACCTAAATGGGTTGTGTGATGGGGCAGACTTGCTAAGGAGGCCAGAAAGACCAAGGCCAGGAGGGCCCTGAGATAAGGCAGGGTGCCAACTTTGTCAACAAATCCTGAAATGACCGTCTGCTGATGCTCAAGAGAGACTAGAGGAGCGTATGCCTCAACGCCCCAAAAGAAGACTATGTAAATGCATCACTGGGTTTGGACAGGAGTTTTAACGCAACAGGGGGGGGTCCCCCTGGAATCAGAACCAGAACCATTTGCATTAACGTCTGCATGAAGGATCTGAAGACAAATCCCCGTCTAATACTTATAGCTGCAAAGGGCCCTGCCTCTCATCAGTGAGGTGACCAGCAGCACCAGCATGCAGGTGCCTTCAAGAGAGAGACAGCCAAGTCCTCCCTCGACACACTGCCTCCTACAGGCA
This sequence comes from Mustela nigripes, assembly GCF_022355385.1. Taxonomy (NCBI): domain Eukaryota; kingdom Metazoa; phylum Chordata; class Mammalia; order Carnivora; family Mustelidae; genus Mustela; species Mustela nigripes. The sequence continues at coordinate 120,592,841 of NC_081557.1, read as the reverse complement.
TGGATTTGGCCTGACATGATGAATTTTCATGATTTCTAGGGAGTTCTCGGAAATCCAGAGATCATGGCAAGAAGTGTAAATACAGAGAGACACACATCATCCTTCTCCAAATAAAATGAAACTGTTAATAAAAGTAATATGACAGCGTTCTAGATTTTTTTTTAAGAACGCTAAAATGCTTCCAAATGTGCCTCGCCCTTGGCTTGAGCATTTAAGTCACACTTGGAATTCTAAAGATGTCACCGAGAAGAATTACAGATGCACTGAAGGTCTCCAGTTTGGAAATGAACTGGACTGAGAATTTGCCATCCAGAGTCCTAATGTGCTACGCATCCAACCTGTGATTCCTCTCCACGCAACCACGACCAATATGCAGACCAAAGTCCTCAGGGAGACCGGAAAGAATGAATGATGGGGCTCAGACGGGCTCTTCCCAACACCACCTGTTGTAGCCAAGCAGCCTTGACCTACAGCCGGCGGGGGCGGAGGGGTGGCCAGGGAGCCACACACGTAGCACAACTTAAACCCGGCCCTAGTCTTAGGAAACAACTGTTTCATACTAGCCGTAGCAATCAGACATGGGGCGGGGGGGGGCACCCATATTGGTGAGAAGAAGTAAACTGTGACTTTGCAGATGACATAATACTATACGCAGAAAACCCTAGAACTCTATCAAAACTATTAGAAATTACGAATGAGTTCAATGTTGCAGGATACAAAATTAATACCCAGAAATCAGGTGTATTTCTACACACTAAGAATAAAGTAGCACAGAGAAAAATTAAGAAAACAATTCCGTTTATGTCCACATTAAAAAAGAGTAAAATACCTAGGTAGAAATTCAACCAAGGAAGTGAAAGACCTGCACACTGAAAACTATTAAGATGACACAAACAAATGGAAAGATATTTCATGCTCATGGATGGGAAGAATTAATACTGTTAAAATGCCCATATGCAAACCCCATCAAAACACCAACAGGGGGCGCCTGGGTGGCTCAGTGGGTTAAGCCGCTGCCTTCGGCTCAGGTCATGATCTCAGGGTCCTGGGATCGAGTCCCGCATCGGGCTCTCTGCTCAGCGGGGAGCCTGCTTCCCTCTCTCTCTCTCTCTCTCTGCCTGCCTCTCCATCTACTTGTGATTTCTCTCTGTCAAATAAATAAATAAAATCTTTAAAAAAAAACACCAACAGCATTTTTCACAGACCTAAAACAAACAATACTAAAATTTGTATGGAAACATAAAAGGCTGTGAACACCAAAGCAATCTTGAGAAAGAACAAAGCTGGATGTATCATAATCCCAGATTTCAAGATATGCTACAAAGCTGCAATAAACAAAATAGTATGGTACTGACATAGAAATGGACACATAGATCAATAGAACAGAAGATAGGCCAGAAGCAAACCCAGGCTTGTATGGTCAATTCATCTATGACAAAGGAGGCAAGAATACACAATAGGGTGGACACTGAGAAGAAATTTAAAAAATAAATAAAAATTTAAAAAATAATAATACACAATAGGGAAAAGAGAGCTCTTCAATAAATGGTGCTGGGAGGAAGGTACAGCTACCTGTAAAAGAATGACCACTGGCTTACACCAAACACAGACACTCGAAATGCATTCAAGACCTTAATGTGAGACCTGAAGCCATAAAAATCCTAGAAGAGAACATGGGCAGTAATTTATTTGACACTGGCCTCAGCAATATTCTTCTAGATTTGCCTCCTGAGGCAAAGGAAACAAAAGCAAAAACAAACTACTGGGACAACATCAAAATAAATGTTTCTGCACAATGATGGAAACCAATAAAATCTCTACTGAATGGGAGAAGATATTTGCAAATGACATAACCAATTAGGGGTTAGTATCCAAAATACACGAAGAATTTATACAACTCAACACCCCCAAAATAAATAATCTGATTAAAATTGGGCAGAGAAACTGAATAGACATTTCTCCAAGAAGACATACAGCTGACCAACAGATACATGAAAAGATGCTCTGTATCACTCATCATCAGGGAAATGCAAATCAAAACCATCATGAACTATCACCTCACATCTGTCAGAATGGCTAAAATCAGAAAGAAATTTTTTAAAAATTTTTAAAGTATCAAGTAATAGATCACAAGCGTTGGTGAGGACGTAGAGAAAAAGGAACTCTCATGCACTGTTGGCAGGAATGCAAACTGGTGCAGCCGCTGTGAACAGTATGGAGTTTCCTCAAAAAATTAAAAATAGAAATACCATCTGATTCTGCTACTGGGTATTTACCCAAAGAAAATGAAAACACTAATTCGAAAATATATATGCACCCCACGTTTACTGCAGCATTATTTACAGTAGTCAACATATGGACACAGCCCACGTGTCTACAGAAGGATAAAGAAGATGCAGGGTACATATACAGGAGTATTACTCAGCCATTAAAAAAAAAAAAAAAAAAAGAGGGACACCTCGGTGTCTCAGTTGGCCAAGTGGCTGCCTTTGGCTCAGGTCATGATCCCAGGGTCCACAGATCGAGTCCCACATCTTAGCTTCTCTGTCTGCCCCCTCTGCCTGCCGTCCCCCCTGCTTGAGCTCTCTCTCTAATAAATAAACAGCTTAAAAAAAAAAGAGAGAGAGAGAGAGAGATCTTGCCATTTGCGACAACAGATAGATCTAAATGGTATTATGCTATGTGAGACAAATACCATATGATTTCACTCCTTCATGGAATCTAAGAAACAAAGCAAATAAACAAAAAGCAGAATCAGATTCATAAAAACATAGAACTGATGGGTGCCGGGGGCCAGGGGCAAGGGGACAGGCAAAATGAGTGAAGGGGAATGAGAGATACAGTCTTCCAGCAATGGAACAAGTAAGTCAGGGGATGAAAGGTATGGCAAAGGAAATGAAGTCGATGTATTGTAATGGCATTGTGTGGTGACAGACAGTAGCTACAGTTGCAGTACAGGGTTGTTGAATCACTACGTTATATACCTGAAACTAATACAACGTTGCATGTCAACAGGAAGGGAAGAGGAGAGCAGGAGTGAGTGAGGGAGGGAGGCACAATCGCTTCATGTCCGAATGCACTTCAAGTATGCTCTGGCCTATAATCAGGTCTAAGCTAGGAACTGACCTTGCAATGTATCTTCCTTAAGATTTCAAATCAGAGCACTCTATTACCCAACAACTGCTTTCTCTTAGTATCTACCCTAGATGAACAAAGAGAGGCATGTGCAGCCAAGTTTACTGTAACAGCTTTATAATACGAAAGAGTTTGGAAATAACTTAAATGCCCATCAACTAGGGAAAGGTTCTCAAGACTGCGAGGTAGGAGTTAGACAAAATCAGGAAGTCCTAGATGGGCGGACAGGAAGCAATCACCAAGATGTCCTGCAGTGGGGGTCAGGGGAGCCAACATGCTGAACTTGTTTTAACACAAGTACATAAAGCATCTAGTTACCAACAAACTCCTCTAACAGAGGTTAACCTCTGGAGAAGGCCTGCGATTAGGAGTGGTTGTCAAGAAGATTCTGTTTCCTCTGGGAAGTCAGCATTTGTTTTTGTTTTGTTTTGTTTTGTTTTCTACAGAGAATGTATTCATGCATTCTCTGTAATGAAAACTGCATTTAACTGTTTAAGTTTTTTTTTTAAGGGGGGGAGGGAGGAAGAAACTGACCCTTTTCAATACATTTCAGTAAAGTGTTGAGAGCAATTTGTATCTGAATCTGACACATGCTTTCCAGGAGGCTGAGAGCTCAGCAGTGCAGGGAGTGGGCTTTGCAACACAGACCTTGGACACTACTACAAGCCCAACACTATAACTCCTTGGATCATTAAATTTATATGCTAGTTCAAGGAAGAGGCAGGGAAAGAAAGAAACCATGTCAGGGGGGCTTCTGGAAACCCAAGGGGATGTCCTAGGAGCAACTGCAGTTCTAGCTGAGCATTCTGCCTCTCCAACACAGGCAACTAACACACACTAGCCAATAATGGCAGCCTCTGCCCAACCGCATACATTCCACCCTAGGCCTGGTTGTGTGTGCCTCAGACTCTTATCAGAATTCCTACCATTAATCTGGATCCTGTGGACTAATGAGGAGGACGAATCTGTATGCATGAGCACACGAGTGCCAAAAAATTATTTACTTACCAGGGCCACCTAACCATATAAACTACTGATTTTAAAACACACTCTTCGGCCTCTTCAAAGCCCTACTCAAAAAGCCAACATTTTAATATTAAGAACCTAGGAGGCAAAACTAACCAGGGTGACTGAGATCAGAGCTATGGTACTTCTGGGGGCGGTGGCGGCAGTAATCTGGAAATGGTCACAGGGAACACGTCTGCAGTGATAGAAATGTTCTGTCTCAAAACGCATTTGTCAAAACTGATTAAACAGCATACTTAAGATCTAAGCATTCCAGTGTATGCAAATTATACCTCAATTAAAAAAAAAAAAAAAAAGCTCCTCCGACACTGTTTCTCTGCTGGCTGCAGCAGAACTTTGAGCTGTCCTATCAGACATCTGAAATCTCTGTTGTGCTATGTAAAGAGCTCGAGTACCATGGCGACAGTCACCATAAAAATAGATAACAAGATTAAAATGGATAGAGGACACATGAATTTAAGAACGGCACACCAAGAGCAATTCATTTCCAGCAGAAGAAAAATAGAAAGAGGAG